>NC_084652.1:3686349-3831349 GCF_019802595.1 Syngnathoides biaculeatus | reverse complement strand
CAGGTTATCCCATCGTCCCGCCTAAATAATTTTCCCTCCTTTAAAATGAATGCGAGCGCCATTGATATGTTCCAGCCTCCCCAAGGAACAACAGAAGAACATTTTTCAATAAGAAAAATTGCACTCTATGATATTGTACTTGGAGAAAACATATAATGACAATGACATTTCAATAGAAAGTAGTATAATATTGTCATGCAGACTCGTGACTCAGTAAGCAGGACCTACCATATAATGGGCGGCTGTATGACATGAATGTTGTCATTGTAAAGGGTTTTGGTCCTAAACACGGACCAGGGCCATTTTGAGTCTTATTTTGAACTACCGATTTAAAGCACCTTGTCTTGCTGTCAGTGTCGCAAGGGGTCTTTCCGACCTGTCAATCACTCGTACAATAATAGCCAATCAAATAGCCGCATTTTCTTAACCCCTGGCTTGACCCGCCCCTCCCGCCGTATTGTCCCACAAGCAATGCCGGTTGTCAGTAGCGTGCGCTTGGAAAAGTTCACGTTACGAAGAAAATGGTCCACAGATGCGCTTGGGGAACGCGCAATTCTGATGAAAGATATCCTTGATTCATTTTCCAAAGCCTAAAACACAGTTGACGAAGTGTCTACGATGGATTAAGGCTCGCGGAAGAGCGTACGTACAACTAAATGTGGACAATATCAACAAACACAAGGCTGTATGTTCGAAGGTAAGTGAGGGAAAAGTATCTTCTCTAGAAGAGTTTGATTGCATTATTATCAGTGCAGGAGAACAACTTTCACTTTGTTAGTGTTTTACTGACCTGCTGAATGAAGTGTGTCATGTTTTATGCCGAAAAGTCGGGTTAGTAATACGTCTATTTGCGTATTTGTATCACATCGGACTTTTTTTAAGACAGAGCACTGGGTTCCATTATGAGCCAAGTCAAATGAATACACTCACTCACTTCTAAAGACTACAATATGACTTGTGATCTTTCCAAGAAAAAAAGTACTCACCTTGCTTTACATGCGCAGTACGATTCAACTATTTTATCCTGTTGGATTTCCATATGAAGCTTTTTTGCATCGATCGCCAACATTTTGCTGTCACTCTGACATTGCGTCCTACTCCGTCCAAAAATCGTAATTCCGTGTACATATCCTCGCGTGGAAATAGTTGAGACCTCTCTGTAGAACAATCTTGGATAAGTCTGACGTATTTAGCAAAAAAACATACCCCGAATATTATCTGGAATACGCGATAGAGAATCGACTTGAAATTAACGTTTTGTTCAATCGCCATTTTGGAAGCTTGTGGGACGTGACTAAAGGGGCGGAGCTTGAGATCGCCATCGGAAAGGTCCGTGCAGGTAAACGGGCAAGATGGCTGAAAAGTGAAATGAGGATTTCTAAAGGTTTTCTAAATTCTCCCACAGCCCGATCTTCATCCCCCCATCTCTTTATCATCCCACAAACAAGATGGCGGACATGCCGTTTTTGACAAATTCTCAAACGACGGGTAACTTTCAAACACGAATTCTTTTTATTTTTTTTCTTCTTTTCAGCTTTAAGATCCTTCTTGTTATGATTGACATCCTTTGCAAAGTTGTGGAAATGAGTGAGAGCAACGTACGTTCCGATTTGGGTTATTTTTGTTTTTTGGCACTGTCCCCCGTGACGATTCTCAAGCCATCCCGGCGTCCCGACACCGCTTGTCAGCGTCGGCGCAAGAAGCCAATTTGTCTTGAACGCCATCCAGCTCGACGCGACCGGCATGGGTGAGCTCAAATGAGGAAATGTTCTCGCTCGGCGTGCTACCGTCAGACGCGGCGGGGGTGCGGCGCATGCTAACTTGTTATTTTAATGATGTCCTCCCGCGTCCGCGTGATGGATGTGGGCCACACAAGTGGATGTACAGTATGTGTGGCTCCGCGTCGGCCAAGATCAGCTTAGGTTCGCTCGTGATTGTTCGTCGGCATGGAGAATGTGGTGGCTATTCCATCACCTTAAAAAAAAAAAAAAAAAAATCTGCGTCCTGCTAACTGTATTAGACGCTCCAAAAAATGGGGAAAAACGAGTGTGAGTGAACAGCATAAATATGCAAATAAACGTCATCTACTCCATATCGTGCTTTTTATAAGGCTTTTGTGTATGCGAGGTCACCACAAAAGTGGACTAATGAAAGAAAAACAATGAAATGTGCATTAAAAAAATAGGAAAGGTCATGACTGCTAAGAACAGACTGAGGAGCAGCACTTAATTAAAGGGCAAGCGTCATCACTATAAACATTCTAAAATAGACATTGTAATGAAAAATACATATAACATTATTCACTTCAATGTCTACACGCAAAAATAAATGTGAGCGGAGAGCGCGTCATCCATGCGCAAAAGTTACAGAAGTGTCGTTCTACGTGTAAGGATTTGCGAGTTTGGACCCTACGCGTGTTCACGAGTCGAGGAGGATATGACCAATTATTAGAAAAAGTTAACAGCAAATGGATTTATGACAAAGGAATGTGCAGTACAGACGTCCGGGTCCACATTTTGGGTTTCACGACATTGACAGCTTGAGCCTGGACTGAATTCATTCAAGCGGGATGATTCTCCTTTGGAAATGTTTAGAACTCCGAAGTCGAGCAGCGTCACACAATGGATTGTGTTCACATTGTACTTTGGAGCTTGAAATTGTGATTAAGCGCCTCTTGGCCACGGGTTACGGAGCTAATTTGTTACCCGATGAAAACGAGAGAACCTGTCTCTGGTGGCGACTCTCAGAACTTGATAGAGTGCAGATGTTTCTGTCTTTCGTAATCAACCGATTCGACATGTTGACCCCGAGTGCGCATTAGTTGATATTATAGCGAGTAAGGAGAATTCATCACGCATTGGAAAGTACAAACGGAAGACTTTCGATAGCGACGCTCGATTGACGTCAGGGCTAACGCGGCGTGTCCGCTCATTAATATTACTTTACACTCTGCAGACTTTCCTCTGCTTTTGACGTTTCGCTCCACAACAAAACAATCAGCGGCTGTGCCCCCCAACGTAATTAGATTCTCTGCGGGGACTTGAGGGGTTATGGAACAGGCGCACAAGAGCAGTCATGACATGACTTGGACAAATATACGCCGGATGTCAATGACACCATGACTCCGAGCCCTTAAAAGTAAATCCAGGAGAAAATGAGCGCTGGGTAATTCCCTTTGAGATGCGTAAATGATTAAAAGGTGCAATGCGCCCTTGAATTGAGGATCTCATTCGGCGTGACGAGCAAATCAATCCGGTGAATGGACGGTAAGTCATGTTTCCAGTGTCTCTCCCCGGCTGACGCTCTGCAGAGCTGCATGCATACTTAATTGGTCACGCAGCAGAGGAACGACCTTAAGTTTATACGCAGCCGTTTAGGAGACCTTGGAGACGGAGGTCTTCAGACTCAATGATGATTTGTTATTGTCTTTGGGTATCATTTCTGACTACAGTACTTCCTCGCTTGATTTGTTCCACCGACCGAAGCTTTTAACTTGTACACATTCACACCATGATACCATGACTTAAGAAAACACAAAAGGTTCAATCAAAGGTAACTGATCTTTTTCGGCGGTCACCAGTTTTCCGAAACACTACCTTTTGGCGTTGGATAAAGAATGCTTATTAAAAAGTAATGAGTTTAAGGTTCGTGTTCCGATTCAGCTCGCAGAATAGGTGGGAAAGTCAAACTCAGCTGAAGGTGTTGTGAAAACATTTGAGTTCGGGTTCGACTTTCGGGTTTGTGTCTGAAGGTCAGAATTTAGGGTTGGGTTCAGTTAAGGGTTGGGTTTTATGGTGAGGGCTAAGTAATCCAGTTTTTAGGTGGGTTTATGGTTTTGGTTATTGGTGTGATTAGGGTGAGGATTTATGATCTAGGCTGAGGATGTAGGTTAAGGGTGGGGCCGGAGGTTAAGGTTAAGAGTTAGGCCTGAGGCTTGGAGTGTAAATTCTGGGGTTTAGGCTCAAGGGTTTGGGTTTAGGGTTAGGATTTAGATGTGATGGCTGTTCAATAACCCCTGCGAAATTGGTAGGCGTAGGGTTAGTTGGATGAAAAAGATGGAGGGAAGTCAGTTAACCTGGAAACCAGAGCTTGGACCAATTGGTTCCTGAGGCACATCCTTGCCACATAGATCCTCTCAGATAAGGTTTAGGTTTAGGTTTAGGGTAGGTTTGGTCCAGACTTGTGGTTTATGGGTAGTTGGTGAGTAGAGTTGTGGTTTACGGTTAGTTAGTGGACTGCTGTACAATTCCTTCACCCAGCAAAGTTGGGTCAGCCGGGAGAGACTCCAATTTCCTTGCAACTCTGAATCGGGTGAGAAAACGGGCGGAAGTCACTTACCCCGGTCAACAGAATTTTCACCAACTGGTTCCACATACGAACCTTCAGCGGATGTATCCGACCGATCTCCTCCCACTTCAACCCCGGCAACGTCTGACCATGGGCGGGGGAGACGGAAGCGCGGGGAGCTCCCAGTCCACCGGAGGAGAATCCAGATCCAGCCAGCCGAGGGGGAAGCCGTGTTGCGCGCGGTGAGGTCACGCTCCAGACATCTGCAGCGGGTTCTAATTACGCCAGAAACAAGTCGACAACGTCTGACTACATTTTGGCGAGGGAACGGGCCAACACAAGCCGTTCTCCGCTCGCCGTCGTCCAGGCCTGGAGAATGCCTTCACGCTGCCCAGACCCCCTCATCAACATTCTCCAACAACAGCTTCATCCTGCATTACATTCATAAGTGCTCTGGGAAGCTGGAGGTTACAATCCATCGGTCAAGTGTGCGTACGGAAAGCTGGCGTGCCCAAAGCGAATGTCTCGCGTGGAGCTTTTAACCCCGGGGGAGCGGAAAACAATAGCTTTGCCAGATATATTACAATTAATAATCAGCATCTCTGGAGGGAGTATTAATTGTTTGGTTTTTGATTAGATACACATTGATTATGAACCTCTCCAGATGACGTACGTAGCACAGTTGCGTGTTGTTGTCTTGAGTTTTTAGTTCCGGATTGATATGTTCTATAATTGCGACATGATTGTGGTGGGAGAAAGAGCCGGATTATTTCAGGTCAACCAAAAATGGTGTGCTAAGACTTTTGCACAGCACTGTACGTTCAACAATGTAGTATTTAGTAGATAATAATTCGATCAATTGGAGTGGTGGTGGTGTTGCTAGTGGATGTTACTGATATCAGGCCAAAGAAGCACAAGAGGAAAAAGGCCAGAGTTGAAGGTTCAGAAACGCTCGATGAGCTCAGCAACCGCTGCGATTTCCATTTGGAGGGAAATAATTAAGGATTCTATCCTTCAATTTAGACGACCGCAGATGAGTTGTAAAGTTCCAGCTCGCACTCATCTATCATCCGCACCCACCATGAAGGCTTCCCTCGTAAAAGGCTTCCTTATTTTCATAATTGGACTGATATTTCCTCCCCGGTGACAAAATTAAAGCGTCTCGCGATGGAGACGGTAACAGGAGCAAAAATTGCACTTTTGGAGCGGAAGCTCTGATTTCTGAGGAAGCCGTAAAAACCCAAAGTTGACAGTGATTAACGCGAA
The DNA here is from genome assembly GCF_019802595.1 of Syngnathoides biaculeatus. Classification (NCBI taxonomy): domain Eukaryota; kingdom Metazoa; phylum Chordata; class Actinopteri; order Syngnathiformes; family Syngnathidae; genus Syngnathoides; species Syngnathoides biaculeatus. The sequence continues at coordinate 3,825,796 of NC_084652.1, read as the reverse complement.
AAACACCCGCTGCCGTGGCAACCAATCAGCGCGGCGCCGAAAGCCGAAACGCCCGCGATACGGTTTGGGTCGTACCCTGAAATTATCTTAATTGTTTACTTCATGCGCTGTGAATGATTGTAATTCCGTTTTAAAGACGGGGTGCGGATGGGCCGCCGTCATGTGAGACAAACTTCCAAGTCTAAGTGAAGAACTGCGATGGATTGCAAGAGAAATTCCGTTTAAAGAAGATATTTTTAAGGAAATGCGACTTTTTATTTGCTTGTATTCTTCTCGCTCAGTGATGGTGTCGGTATCTGCCCCGCGACTGACTGGCGACCAGTTCGGCGTGTAGTCCTCCTTTCGCACGAAGCTAGCCGGGATAGGCTCCAGCTATCCTGCAACCCGAGTGAGGATAAGCGGCTTGGATAATGACATGACCTGACACGTCAATAATTGAATCTCAACTCCCAAATCGGTCATTCCCTGTGCTCCAAGGCCCAAACACGAACCCCTTTGCAGTCAGCGCCGTCAGAACCCTTGAATGCAGGCCGCACCCTTGCCGACGAGCTTGAAAAGCCCCTCTACCCACCGCTTTCCTCTGGCGCGCGTCGTGACTTCTGTCTGTTCCGCGTACACGCGGGGAGAAATCCCCCGAAAGCAACGTCGCGACACGTGCGTGACTGCAGACGGAAATTCTGCCGCCCGCCATCACTGCCGACGAGGCTCCTAATGTCAACATTTACCTTCCATTTATTTATGTTAATCAGTCACAAGCGGACTCTCTCCTGACACGGGGGGAAAAAAAAAGAGGCGGAATTCGATATTGAAATAATTGAAAGCTGGACGGATGCGTATAATTTTATCACGCGCCGGGAATTCCTTCCACTCCCGAGACGAGGCGCTCATTCCATTGTAATGGATTCTTCTCCTCGCCATTCGTTTTCAAGGCTTTTCCAAATAATGAGACATGTTGGTTCCAAAAGTATTCACAATTTGGGCTTAAAGGTCCACTGTCATGAAATGCATGATTTTTAGTACAGTATGTTATTAATGGGGAAAAAAAGGCAGCCGGGATGGACCCATCCGTTTTTTCACCACACAACATGTGTTTGACGGATATGGCTTTTTGTCACTCCCGCCATGAAAATCCTCTCGAGGGATTTGTTTTCCAGAAGAAGCAGGAAGTGACGTACAGGGCAGTAGCGCACTCGAGTGGTCGCGTCTTTTTATACTAGTTTTACCTGCTGGAAGGTAGCTCTTTGTTCCTTCATGTTAGCCAAAATGCCGGCTCGTTGCATTGCTGGATATTGTTCAAACACTCGGGAGGATGGATTTACCCTTCATAAGTTTGCAAGAGACCCGGTTCCTTGTGAAAAATGGATTGCCCGGGGGTGCATAGGATGAGAGCTAAGTGGGTTCCAAATCACAGGTAGGTGTGTTTGCAGCTACTAAATAAAATAATAGTTCGGGTCAGGGGCATCCTCTCAGAATGTAACAAAAGATCTGCGTATGTAAGTCAAGGGGGCTAAATACACAGCTTCGGACAAAGGGGCACGGCTTCGGTCAGGTTGGCTCATGCATACCGTCTGGGAGTCTGTTGTTAGTTAGAAGTGATCCACATGTCATCTAAATATGGCTCGAAACAAAAGGAAATGATAGGATAATATTGCCCCGGTCACTTCACTCGATCGCGTCCGCAGCGGACGGCTTCGGCAACGCCTCATCCGCGGCGGACGGCTTCGTTCGGGCTGGCTCATGCATACCGTCTGGGAGTCTGTTATTAGTTAGAAGTGAGCCGCATATCATCTAAATATGGCTGGAAAGGATATGGTAATATCGCCCCGGTCACTTCACTCGATTGTGAGATGTTCTCCTCTTTGAAAAGAGCTTCCGTGTCCATAGTAGGCGGCACAGCGCGTTTTCAATGGCGAATGTCACGGTGATGTCATCAACAGACATTGCAGGCAATATGGCTACCACTTGGATGTTGAATGAGATTTCCGCAACTTTGCGCATGGATGACGCGCTCTCTGCTCATATTTTTTTTGTATGGACATTGAAGTGAATAATGTTATGTGTTTTTCATTACAATATCTATTTGAGAATGTTTATAGCCATTACATTTGACCTTTAAGTAGATACATCTGTGGCAAAAAATACTCGAGTAAAGGTAGGACTATCGATCCAACGTACGGGCTATGAAATGCATTTAATTCAAAAAGTTAAAAAAAAAGAAGAACAAAATCTCTGCACCCAGGGTTGAAGGAACATGTGCTCCATGAGGAATACTCAACAAAATAATAAAATAGCTCAAGTAGCTTATGATACACCTGTAAAATACTCGAGTGTGTGTGGGGTTTTTCTTTTTCGTTTTTTTTTTTTTTTTTTTTTTCGATTACACGAGACGCTTTTTGGGTTTTGGGCTTGCTCAAGACAAACACCACAAATGTCATCGTCAACAACATCCCAAAGAAACTGTTCGACAAATACGTGGGTGGGGGATTTCTTCCATGCTTTTAATACGCACTGGTTCACTTTCTTCCATGTCGATGGTGTCCCCCCCCCCCCCCTCGCAAGGCTATGTCTCCAAGACCCAATAAATCAAGATCCCAACCGTTGCTGGCTTTACCTCTCTTTTTTTTTTTTTATGTCATGTCATCATCCGTGCATGCTGAAAAACACGATTGAGTGTTTTTGACGAAGAAAAGGCGAGATATCTATTTTCAGATGTATGCAGAAAAAAGAAAATTAAATATCCAAGTTAATGTTAAAAAAAAAAAAAAAAGTACCAGAAAAAAATAAGTGACAACGTACTTGGTTCCTCCCCAGCTTTGACAAGTCGGGACTCGCCGTCCATATGGAGCATTACAACCTGCAGACATTCCGTCCCGGGGACCCTCTTTTGAAACGCGGCCCCTGTGGCCCTGACAGTGTTTTAGCGTGAGACAGTCCAGATGGGAGATCCCGCACACGGCGCTGCGCTAATGAGCGCGGCGCTATCGCCGCTAAAGCGCCCGCGATGTGACAGGAAGAAGGAGAGCCTCCATTCGTTAAGCTAATGACGCCCCGGGTCAGCGGGGGTGACGACACGGGGCGGCGTGGAGAGCGGATGCTTACTTACTGTTTCGACCTCCGAGGCCCACGATAAACACGCAACGAGTCGGCGATTTGCTCGAGGGGAACACGTAACTGTTTTGTGTCACGAATATGACAGGCGGCGGAAAACAACGGCGCGCGCTTTACGTTGTCATGTGCGCACGAGCGCGCGTCAGCCTGAAATGAGATAAGGGCGGGTTTCGAATCAATATTTTCCACTTCTTTTCCAACGTGTCACAACATAAAAAGACTTGAAGGATTCATTATAGCCAATAACTGACTCAAGCGTAGACAGAGCCCAATTTGTTATGAATCATATTCGACCGGGCTGGCTGGGTTTTTCCCCGTTTGACGGTCTTACAAATTAAGGATTTGGCTCCGTGTATTAGCGCAGGAATCCTATTGATTTTTAGCATTAGAACCCATAATTCTCAATCATCATATTCCCCGTTGGTTTGAAATCATATCTGACACAAGATGACCATTGTGGCTGGGAGTTTTCAACATGTCACAAGAGCAAAAATATTGATTAATGGCAATTCCTGACTCGAACGTCATCTCCCCCAAGGAGTTTGATTTAGAATCATATCTGGCCAGGATATCAGTAAAAGTCAAGCCTCGATCAAACTACAAGATTTTAGCCCCGATATTGGCCTGATTTGCTATCGTTAGCGTTAGCGTTCGGCGCAACGAAAACTCGGGCATTAGAGCATGATACCACACATCAGCGGTATGTTTACATTCAAATGTTAGTGCTAGCCCTAGCTTGCAAGGCTACATTACGATATGTTGCTTGATTGTGAGCAGTATAACATGAACTTTTCAAGTCTTTTCGAACACGTCTTCACGAGACTTTTTTGTAGGACCGTACGTGACGGACATGCGTAGCAAATTTCAAGTCGCTAAAATAGCTACGGCAGCTGAATTTTTTAGATTTTCCAGACTTTTTTGGAGGACCGTACATGACGGACATGCGTAGCAAATTTCAAATCACTAAAATAGCTACGGCAGCTGAATTTTCGAGATTTTCCAGACATTTTTTGGAGGACTGTACTTGACGGACATGCGTAGCAAATTTCAAGTCACTAAAATAGCTAGGGCAGCTGAATTTTCGAGATTTTCCCAACTTTTGTTGTGGGACCGTCGGTGACGGACATGCGTAGCAACAGGTCACGTAGCCCTTCATACGATCGGTGATCACGAAGTAGCCCTCAGCCTCAAAAAGATTGCTGAGCGCTGCTTTAGAGCATTTGACACATCAGCGGTATGTTTACATTCAAATGTTAGTGCTAGCCCTAGCTTGCTAGGCTACATAACGATATGTCGCTTGATTGTGAGCAGTATAAATTGAAGTTTTTTAATCTTTTCAAACACGTCCTCACAAGATTTTTTTTTTGTAGGACCGTACATGATGGACTTGCGTAGAAAATTTTAAGTCACTAAAATAGCTACAGGACCTGAATTTTCAAGATTTTCAAGACTTTTTTTGTAGGACCGTTAACGACAGACATGCGTCGCAAATTTCAAATCACTAAAATAACTACGGCAACTGAATTTTTGAGATTGTCTTCCCTCGCAGAGCAAATGTCATTCGCTCACAAGCCGCGTCACTCTCCAAACTAAGAGTGGTCTCAAATATTGTTCCTGAACATTTTTAGCCCTGAGGCCGTGCAGGAGATAGAGTCCTCTGAGAAGGGAAGCGCCGTGTTGATACGCGGGGAGGCGGTTGGGGGGGGGGGGGGGGGGGCTGTGTGAACTGTCAGCGCCAGATAGACACAACCATGTGCCACTCGGACCCTCGCTGGCCGACTTCCTCCACACGCACACGGATGGAACACGAGGAGGAGGGTCCCGGGTGGACACCCTCAGCTGGAAGTGCAGATAGCGTACTTCCAGACATAGTGGCCGGAGGAGTTTCTTCACTCAGTTGCAGATTATACTTGAGCTATGAGCTAGCTACTATGAGCTAGACGTAAACAGGAGTGGTAACCTGTATTTGTTACGATGTATTTTTATAATCATAAAAAAAAGAGGTTGGGAGCAAGAGGCGTCCACCCTTTATTCATCTTTATTCAGTGCAAATTCTCATTAATACTCTACAGGGAATTTAAGACAACACACTCACAGACCGCTGTTCTGGTTAGCAGTTCAAATGGTTTTAGCTACAGCAATGAAGGTAAATATGCTCTCATAAAAAAAAAAAAAAAAAAAAATGATGGTAACTGTAATTTTCTCAATCCATCCAAAGATATACAAACGTATACTGTGTGACATTTGTGTCTGAATTTGCTTTTCAAAGTAATGGTGAGAAAGTCAGACGAGAGACAGTTTACATGTGTTGCTACTGCTGTTTTGGGTAGCAACAGAGTTCAAATGGGCTCAATTGTCAACTCAATGTAGGAGGATTTATGCTAAAAAACTGAGCTAATTACTTTAACTAGCTATTTTTCCCTCCTTTGAAATTGTTTATGTGCTTCAGTGGGTCCTGATGTGTTGGTTAGCAAAATACTGTGATTTCCGGCCTACAAGCCGCGACTTTCTCCCCCACATGCTTTCAACTCTGCGGTTTATGCGGTGATGCGGCTAATTTGTGCATTTTTTCTAACGGCCGCAAGGGGGCACTCGAGCGGAAAAGATAAGAGTGAGGCTAGTGGAATATATGTGCCGAGGAAGTAACTTTTACTGCTATGTTTCTTTTTTTTAACCGGCCCTGTTAGCGCTGCGCTAGCGTTAGCGGTGTGCTAGCGTGTTGCTGCTGTGTTACTGCCGTGTCTTAGTGATTTTTACCAGTGTGTTTTTTTTTTTTTGTTTTGTTTTTTTTTACCAGCCCTGTTAGCGCCCCGCTAGCATGTTACTCCCGTGCCTCAGTGATTTTTACCAATATGTTTTTTTTTTTTCCCCACTGGCCCTGTTAGCGTTAAACTCTCTGTGTACTAACTTTCTTTGTAAATATCTTGTGTTTCAATGGTGGGCACTTGCGGCTTTTACACAGCTGCGGTTTGTATATATGAACCAAATGGTATTTCCTTTACAAATGTACTGGGCTAGGCTTAGCCTGGTCTGGGAATTCCGGTCGCTATTTTTCCTTCATTTGAAAGTGTTTATGTGCTTCAGTAGGTGCTGTTGTTTTGATTAGCAAAATAGTTGAAATGGCCTCATTAACGTTCATGTGTGTACGATAGCCTCTGTGAACTTGGATATTTTACGATTACTACCTGTTTAAAAAGTTATCAGAACGACAGGCTGTGCTGTGCTGCATCGTGCTGCTGTTTTGGTTAGCAACAGAGATGAAATTGTCTCAATGGTTTGTTTGTCTATCAACTGAGCTCCTGTATCTACAGGTCTACTTGTATTTTTGCTATTGGGGGAAAAATGTAAGCAATCGTATATTTGAGGGACGACGGCGCGAATGATTCCGGCGCCAGCGCCCTCTTCGAAAGATGCCTTAAGCCGGTCTCGCCCACGGCGGAAAGGCGCAATAACGCCGGGACGAAACTGCGCTATCTCACCGGGCAGATCGGAGGTGACGACACGCCGCTCGGGCGCTAATTAAAGAGCGCTCCCCCGTCCAGACAATGGAAAAACGTCCGCTTTAATGAGCTTCTCCCGGCTGAGCGAGGAGAGCAAATAAAGGATTTGTTTGCTCAGTGAGTAAGATTTGGAAATGGATGGAAGATGGATGGACCAAGCCCCATGATATCATTCCTTCACCGTAAAGCTCCTGCATGAAACTCGTCACGATTCATTAACCGCGAACACTGCCCGTCTTTGCGTCGCAGCTGCGCGTTTCTTTGGATCGCTCTGCGGCGCAGGAAGGGACGGAAAAGTTGTCACGACACAACAACAAGCTCGCTTTGGAAGCGCGTATGAATCATTCTTTGTTTGTTTACTCAGCGAATGGATTCAAATACGGTTCAGCTACTTGTTTATAAACCAAGGACCCACTAAAATTGGGTGCAGATCGGAATCATTTTTATGTTATGAATATTGCGAGCTCTGTATCTTTATGAAAAGTGAAAAACAAGAAAGAAAGAAATAGCCGATTTTTTTTGAAGGGGGACTACTTGTAACAAAAAAATTGGGTCCGGATCAGTACTATGGAGGCCTTTTGAGTGAGCTTCCCTTGACAAAAACCCAAACACAAGGAGTCATCCAGCTATGTATTATTATGTAAAAATTATTTTAATAAGTTTTCTCAAAACTTTGTAAAAATGTAGGCTCGACAAGAAACACACACAATTTGGATGCAGAATTTTACTTTTGTAGAAATTGTGGAATGAGATCTTTTTCAAGTTCTGCTTACCGCCACCAAAATTCTGTTTTGGTGTTATTTGGGATTAAAAAACAATTGCAATGTCTCAGGAATTTCAAAAAATGGTTCAGCGTGGGGTGGCACTGTGGATCTGCTGCAAAGCATTGGTTTCACAGTTCTGAGGACCCGGGTTCGTTCCCAGCCCCTCCCGTGTGGAGTTTTATAGTCTCCTGCGTGGGTTTCCTCCGGGCACTCCAGTTTCCCCCCCACATCCCAAAAACATGCAAAATTATTTGGACACTATAAATTGCCCTTAGGTGTGATTGTGAGTGCAGCTGTTTGTCTCGATGTGCTCTGCGATTGGCTGGCAACCAGTTCAGGGTGCACCCGCCTCCTGCCTGTTGACAGCTGGGATAGGCTCCAGCACTCCCCGCGACCCTCGTGTGGATAAGCGGCAAAGAAAATGGATGGATGGATGGAAAAACAAGAAAGAAAGAACCGATTTATTGGGGACTCCTAGTCACAAAAGAATTTGGTGCGGATCAGTACTACTGACCGATGGAGGGAACGTTGTTGCAGCTTCCCTCAACAAAAACCCAAACATAAGGACTCATCTAGCTAGTAGGATTATGTAAAAATTATTTTAATAATAGTTTTATCAAAACTTTGTAAAAATGGAGGGTCGAGGAGAAACCCACTCAAATTGGGTGCAGATTGGAATTATTTTTACTTTTGTAAAAATAGTGGAATGAGATCTTTTTCAAGTTCTAGTTGCCGCCACCAAAATGTGAAAAGCGCAATCCTAAGTATTGTTTTTGGTCTTTTTTGGGACAAAAAAAAACTATTGCAATGTCTCAGGAATAACAAAAAAAAATGGTACAGCGTGGCCAAGGGAGGAAGAGTTTTGACAGAAAATGTGGTGCCAATCAGAAATGACATTGAGGCGTATGCACAAGTTGCAAAAAGCGTCTAATCCGGTGCTGATCCAAATTCAGGTGGTTTATTCTCTGTAGAGGTTGAGCTACACTACCTCTAGCAACAGAGTGAAAGAGTGCAAAGTATGAAGTCATTAAGTTTTAGTTTTTGGTTAACTGATTTAATAGCTGGGAGAGACTCCAGCGATATGGAAGTGAATAAGCGCCACCAGGATTTGAATTTGAAATGTAAAGTCATCACATTTTCATTAGTTGCTATAATTCGCTGTCCAAAATTCACCGTCTGTGCCACCAGGCGAGGTTACTTCAGGTCAGAACCGAACAGCCAGCCAATCGCAGTTACGCTTTCTTAGTATGCGACGTCACGTGACTAAGAAAGCGGAACTGTGATTGGCTGGGTGTTCACTTCTGACCTGAAGTAACCCTGCCTGGTGGCACAGACGGTTGAATTTTAGACACCGAATTGTAGCGAGTTGAATTATTAACACTGAAATAAAACTGTTGGAAAAAGTGATCACTTGACATTTCAAATTCAAATCCTTTTTCTCTACGGCATTTCAAATTCAAATCCCGGTCGCACTTATTTACTTCCATCCAGCTACCCATTTGAGGATAAGCCATATAGAAAATGGATGGATTTTTTTTTAGTCATAGTTGCCTACTATTGGGCTAAAAGTAGGGAAATGACCCACCAGACGACGACCTTTTAATGACCTTACCGCCATCGACAACTACGGTTGTTCGATCAAAGGAGTCAGATTGGCATATTTGGGATTGATGAGGTCGGGCGGAAGTCAGGGATCACCAAAGAAAGAAAATGCTAAGCAATTTCAAAGAAAAACATGTGCCAAGAAATCACGTTGCTGGAGCTCAATATGACAGAAATGGAATATTTTAATTCCCTTTTGTCATTTACAGTCCGCTTGCATTGGGACCGGCCTGCAGCATTGACCCCCCGGCTCCAGCAGATAGAGCTGTGGTGAAAGAAAACATTTTGGCGGCGCTGGCACCGACTGTGAAAATTTGCATTACCTCCGCCTACAGGAATGGAGTGTAACTTTTTTTAATTTTTTTTTTTTTTTTTTCATATATTTGGTGTTTTGTTTTGGCTGTTGACTAACAAAACCTTAGCTTGACTGGCGGAGCAGAAGCCGGCCTGAACACACACACGTATGAACATGGATCAGAAGTGGGAATCACGGCCTTACCGTGAGAGAGATAAATATACACTTCCTCTCTTCCCTTTCACACTGTTTTTTCCCACACCCCTCCGACCCTCGGGCTGCGCAGGCAGGCCGGACCCGGAGGAAACGACAGAGCCACATCAAGAGGCCCGCCGTGCTTTGACGGGAGGACCCGTGCCAGCCAACGAGCCTCTCGCCTCCGTTTGTGTACGTCGACTTGGATGGTTTTTACCCTCTTCTGGACCCATTCGGCATATTCACACCAGATGCCGTCAATCATCTCCCGATGCGTGCGACCGCATTGCGGCTGCGATTGTGCTAATAATGCTTTTATTAGTTTGCGCTGACGCATCAAAGCGGTTCGGCTCGTGGCGCAATGTGAGCGTTTTCAGCTAATAACCGCCGTCCCCGTTACGCGTAGCGCTCGTCCTCATTAGGGTCCGCAGGTGAGCTGGAGCCCGTCCCGGCCGACTTTGGTTCCAACCCGGAGTGGTTGCAGACCAGACACGATTAAGGCGCACGTCGACAAACAACCATTCACGCTTTTGTTCGCACCTGTGGACCAAATATCACATTCATGTCTTTTTGGAAATTGTGAGAGAGCTGGAGGAGCAGAAGCAGACGTGCACGCTCAACAGAACTTCACCGTGTGATGCTCATACTTTTTTTTTTTTAAAAAAAAAACATGGTTAAATCACATTAATTGGACACTCCAAATTGCCCATAGGTGTGATTGTGAGTGCAACTGTTGGCTGTCTCTATGTGCCCTGCGATTGGATGGCAACCAGTTTAGGGTTTAGCCCACCTCCTGCCCCCGTTGACAGCTGGGATAGGCTCCAGCACTCCCTGTGACCCTCGTGAGGATAAGCGGTGAAGAAAATGGATGAATGGTCAAATCATATCAAAGGAAGAGTGGGGAGGAAAGGAAGAAAAAACATTTACTCTGACTGCTTTTATAGGTCGGGGATGAGATCCTGCCCCAAGTGGAGGAGTTCAAGGATCTTCGGGTCTTGCTCGCGAGTGAGGGGAGATCGACAGACGGATCTGCAGTGAAGCGGATTTTGTATTGGTCCGTTGTGGTCTATGTCGAAAGGCAACGCTCTTAATTTACCAGTTGATCTATGTTGCTGCCCTCACCTTTGGGGATGAGCTGTGGGTCGTGACCGAAGAAGAAGAAGATCCCGGACACAAGCGGCCGAAATGGGTTTCCTCCGCAGGGTGTCCGGGCTCTCCCTGAGAGAACGAGTGAGAAGCTCGGTCATCAGGGAGGGGCTCAGTGTCGAGCCGCTGCTCCTCTGCATTGAGAGGAGCCAGATGAGGTGGCTGGGGCATCTGATCCGGATGCCTCCCCCGGTGAGGTGTTCCGGGCACGTCCCATCGGAAAGAGACCCCGAGGACGACCCAGGACACGCCGGGGAGACTATGTCTCTCGCCTGGGTTGGGAACGCCTCGGGATCCCTCCGGAAGAGCTGGAAGAAGTGGCTGGGGAAAGGGAAGTCTGGGTATCCCTGCTGAAGCTAGTTTACCCGTGACCTGACCCGGAAAAGCGGTAGATGATGGATAGATAGATAGATAGATAGATAGATAGATAGATAGATAGATAGATAGATAGATGGACGGATGCTTTTGTAGTGTGTGGTGCACCCGAGAGGACCAACACTGTCCACCACACAAATAACCTTATCGCCGCCCGACCGGCTTTCTGGCACAGTACCAAGAGTGAGCTCTAGGAGGCAGCATGGTGTCACAGGCCATCAGAGACTGCCAAGACAAAGTAGAAGAAGTTATAGGAAACCAGTGGTTCCCAAACTTTTTTTTTTTTTTTTTTTTTGCAGCGCCCCCTTTTGGAGAGGAAATTATTTCCAGCCACTACAACAGACACACACAATCTGTTTTTAATCACTGCACTGGTCACTTTTATCGTTGAAAAATTACACTGGCGACTTTATCAAGCCACCAAGAACAAACGAAAATCTGAACTTTTTTTTCTGATAAAATGTAACATCTTGAGGCGGCACGGTGGCTCAACTGGTAAGGCATTGGGCTCACAATTCTGAGGTCCAGGGTTCAATCCTGGACCCGCCTGTGTGGAGTTTGCATGTTCTCCCCGTGCCTGTGTGGGTTTTCTCCGGGCACTCCGGTTTCCCCCCCACAACCCCAAAACATACAAAGTTAATTGAACACTCTAAATTGCCCCAAGGTGTGATTGTGAGAGCGGCAGTTTGTCTTCATGTGCCTTGCGATTGGATGGCGACCAGTTCAGGGTGTACCCCGCCGCCTGCCCGTTAACAGCTGGGATAGGCTCCAGCACTCCCTGCAACCTTTGTGAGGATAAGTGGCTAAGAGAATTAATGGACGGATGTAACATGATGAATGAATCCCTGCAGTCATTTCAGTAGCTTGTGTGCGCCTGTTTGCTCGGTAGTAAAATTAGAAAATCTGCTAGGTGTAATTTAATAATGAAGTGTTCATGGTAGCCCACACCGGGGGCCACACTCCCCAGTTTGAAAACCACTGGACTAAACTTTTAGATTGCGAGGCGACAACATTGCGGCGGCATCTGAGAATCGGGCCTCCGCCGGCTTTAATTGTGGGAGACAGAAAAGCCTCAAATTTGCTCCGTGCGTGTCTCTCAATTGACTCAACAGGCAAAAGTTCTGGCACGTAAAAAGCTCGATTAGCTTCCTCCGAGTCGGCGTATTCTCGAATGATGCACCGAGAGTGCTTCCTGATGCTCTGGCCGTCATCCTCACCTGTTTCCTCAATCGGAAACAAAAGCGCTCATTCTCAGGGAGCAAATCGCGCTCTTTATATTAATGTTTAAAAAATGAAAAGAAAAAAAAAACATCAGCAAACAAAAACACATGTGAGTGGCGTCAGGGAATTCCCTGAGCAGCCACTGTTTATATATATATATATATAAATATATATATATATTTTTTTTTTTTTTGGGGGGGGGGGCGGTATCCAAGGCCACCCAAAACAAAATTATGTAATGCATATTATTGTTCCACTACTTTACTACAAATAGGAGGCAATGCCAGATGCTCCTCGTCGGCGACGAATTGCTTTTCTCAAGTTTTCTACGCCGCATTTTTTTATGCTCCTCAGGAAGTCCACCCATGCCCACAAGTTTCTCTTACCTGCTCGGAAAAAAAGATCCCGCCGTGCTTCTTGCGGTGCCTGCGAAGCGTCATAAGCCAGCCGCTTAATGAGCAAATGTAACGCGACGTCGAAAGGAGGGAATGAATCACGCTACACGTGCAGCTTCTGTAATACTTCATAGCTGTTTGTGGCGTTTAGACATTTATAAAGAACATTCAGTCGGACACTCAATGATTCATTCTGTCCTATCGATTAAAACTTGATGAATTTGGCCTTTACTCATCGTAAAAGTTCCATTTGTTGTCAAGTTGCGTTCTGTCATCGTTTCATTAAATCTTGTGCATACATAGCCAACACATTAATTATAAAATTGTCTGCAGAATTCCCGGAAACTGGCCGTTTTATTACTATTTTGGTTCAGAAAACAGGGGATCAATTACATGAGAAAATTGAAATAAATGTGGAAAAAAAAATGTGGACCACTGTATTTATGTTTGTCCGTCTGCTTTTTTAGGCTGTTTCCGCTAGCAAAAGGATACTAGCTTAATTCTTGGTGATGTCAAAAACTTGGAGGGATGGTGGTTAGCGGTTCCATCACGTGTGTAAAAGCGACCGATTGACAAATTAAAGTGAACACAATTTTTCTTTTTGCTACTGTACCAGGCTATTTCCTGGTTCAGGTTACGTGCCGTACAACAGTTCCATTTGTTGTCAAGTTGTGTTCGGTCATAATTTAATTAAATCTTGTGCATACATAGCCAACAGATTAATTGTCAAATTGTGTGCAGGATACCCGGAAACTGGCCGTTTTATTACCATTTTGGTTCCAAAGCGGGGGATCAATTACATGAGAAAATTGAAATGAACGTGGAAAATAAATGTGGACCACTGTATTTATGTTTGTCCCTCTGCTTTTTTTAGGCTGTTTCTGCTATCAAAAGGATGCTAGCTTAATTCTTGGTGATGTCAGAAACTTGTAGGGATGGGGGTTAGCGGTTCCATCACGAGTGTAAAAGCGACCGATTGACAAATTAAAGTGAACACAGTTTTTTGTTTGCGACTGTACCAGGCTACTTCCTGGTTCAAGGATGCGTGCCGTACGACAACAGGACAGCACTGTTTTTCATTGTGGTGCGAGGGGTAACACTTCGATCATGAGTGATACCATTAAAAAGAGATGTGGTACATATTCGTTGTTTGTTATTGTATGTTACCTAGGTAGCCGCTACTCGGTTCAGAGAGGTGGATGTAGCACAACGTTTTTGATATTGGAGAAGGGGGGCCAGTTCCATTCTGACCCAACTACAAAAAGTAAGCAAAAATTAATCTGTCAAGCTAAAGTGGGGAAAAAAAAAAAAATTGTGGAGCCCTTTCGATTGTTAGCTAGTAAGCTAGCAAAGGGAGGGTGACATAAGAATCACTTTGCATTTCTTTTCTCTGTAGCAAACTACTTCCTGGTTCATGGGGAAGATGTTTGAATAGCTGGATGGTAACAGGAATGATTCCACCGTGACTCAAATACCAAAAACAGAAAGTAAGTTCCTCTATTTTTAGACAATTTCACACCAACATTGAATCGGTTGTGCCTCACGCTTTGACGGGTATTCGGCTGTATTTTTGCGCTTTCCTACTGACGAATCAAACGACCGCTGAAGCTGTCATCAAAACAAAACTTTGTCGCCTTTTGAAATTGGCGGAGGTGATTAAAGGCCTTTCAAAAACACCAAAATGGCTGCGGCGTCATAGTACTTGAGATTTTAGTGATGCTCAATGGACCTTAGCAGTGTCAGGGGAATGTTGTACGGGGGCGAGGCCGGAATGTCCTTGTATTTTATCACTCTGTTTATTTTGTGGCTCTTTTTTAAATGTTATTGGCTCAGGACCACCTCCCCTTCGCTTTTACCGCACACCTTTTCTCTCACCATTTGAAATGACCGCACCGTTCCTCCAAAAGCCATTGCAGGTCTGACCCCACCCCCCAACCCCCCACCTCCCACTTTTGGCTTGGCTCCTCTCTAACATGCCTGAGAAGGGCAAGGAAAGGAAATGGGTGGACCGGTCGCTCTTGGTTCCCCCAGAGCAAAGCGAAGCTCGGGAGAAGCCAGTCAGCTCGGTGTTTTTTTTTTTTTGTTTTTTTTTTTTTTCGCCTCGGCCCGTCTTGTAAGGCGGCGCGAGGGCATCTGCTTCTAATAAATCCCCCGTGCGGTTCCGCGACTGAATTGCCGGACCTGTTAGGGGGCTCTCCGTCACCGATACAGCTCAAATCAAGCGGGCAAATTTCTGATGGAGCTGTGGTGTAGTAAAGCATTCTTCTCTGTTTCCAAACCTCCAGGTACTACAGTAGTACCTTGACTTTCGAGTGTCACAACTTTGTCAGGCAGAAAGGAACTAGTGTGGCAAAGACAGTGAGACCTGGACGGGCGTGACTGTGAGGAACCACCCCCAGCTCAACCTGAGTTCTGTTCTGTTATCGGAATTTTCTGTTCATCGGAGATTGTCCATACCGAACACAATGTTCAGGTCCTGGTGCTAAGTGCATGTACGGCCACCCTTAGGCCGCATTTTGGTGATAACTTTGTGGTCTTGCCATTGAACCTGTGTCTGCATGTCTTGGACATGAAGAGGAGGGTGGAGCTGTCAACTGATCACTACCTGGTGGTGCATTGGCTCTGATAGTGGGGGGAGATACCGGTCCGACCTGGCAGGCCCAAACATATTGCGAAGGTCTGTTGGGAACATCTGGCAGTATCCTCTGTCAAAAAGGAGTTTCAACTCCAACTTCCAGCAGAACCTCACCCATGTCCACACCTTTGGTGGTCACTGAGGCAAAAACTCGGGCATGGGAGGAGTTCAGCAAGGCCATGGAGAACGATGACCAGACAGTTTTGAGGAAATTCCGGTCAAACATCCGGCATCTCACGAGGGGAAAGCAGTGCACCATCAACACTGTGTGTAGCGGGGATGGGGCGCTGCTTAGTGCGAATCGGGACATTGCGAGTCGGTCGGGAGAATCCTTCGAAGACCTCCTCAATTGACCTCGCCGTACAGGGCACTTAACCACGCCTCCTGAAGTGACGTCACGCCACAAGTGCCGACGTCAGACAAACAATTAGCAAAAATATCGGCGCAACAAGAAAAGAATAGAGCGAAACTGTCCGATTTACCGTCTGATTTCTCACTCGCATTCTTCGCTAACAGTGAAATATCGTTGAAAAGCAGACAGCAGGGCTTCAAGTATTTCGGCGAGCGGTATTTCAATAGTATTTACATGCATATCGACGGAGAAACCAGTGATATTAGCGCGAGATCTTTCCGGAGTCAGAGGAAGACCGAGAAGCCACATAATATAATATATTATAACCCAAAGACGAATTCGTTTCCTATTTTCGTGTT
Organism: Syngnathoides biaculeatus; assembly: GCF_019802595.1. Lineage (NCBI taxonomy): Eukaryota > Metazoa > Chordata > Actinopteri > Syngnathiformes > Syngnathidae > Syngnathoides > Syngnathoides biaculeatus. The sequence goes on along the minus strand of NC_084652.1, from coordinate 3,809,849 downwards.
ACATATCACACTTGTGTGCAGAATCTGTATGTGTATCTGTATAGCCGTTTGTGAACTGCCGTATGAAGGAAAAGAAGGCGAGGCTTGATTTACGAGTTGTTTCTCTCGTTTTCTTTGTGTAACGTCACGCGCCCACCTCAATAATTATTCTTGAATTAGTGCCGAACCTACCCAAGTCCCGACCGAGTACGACAATCACTACTTTAGTGTCCTCAAACATCCTTCCTTCAGTCTTGGTGTCTCGGTGCACGTCAAAGGCTTTTAAGACTGCTAGTCCGGTTTAGCTTAGCTCACCGCCGAACAGAGACACGTTTGTGCAGTCAGATCATCGCAAAATATCGCTCAACAGAGATCAAGTGTGTCAATCATTCACACGTAGCTATATTATGCGAAGAACTGCTAATTCATTTATATGAGACATGTATCGAAAATCAAATATAGGACTTACCTTCGTGCAAACATATCTGTTCCGGTTGATGGATTCAGTTGATCATGCGGTCTTCCACTAAGTTTGATCCATCGAAGGCATTTTTCGTACTGGGTCTTCGGTTTTGGAAAGGGTACGAATTGAACTCCACCAACTAGCCTTTCAGGATACCTGTAGTCACTATTATAAAGTCCGTGACTACACCTCTTAACCATACCTATTGTTAAAGAACCCAAATACGCGATAAAACGCCAACAGAAGCTATACTGGACCATGCAGCGTTGTCTGACAAAACAGCGGGTCCAAAAATGGGCGTGGTTTATGCAGATCTCTGGCCTCTGATTGGTCAGTGACGCGGATTATGCAATTTCTACGGAGGGGTCAATTGCACTCTGAGGTGGGCTCTCCTGTCTAAAATCTCCTTGTTGAATGAGTTCCCAAACACTTTAGATGTGGGGTGGGGGGTGGGGGGGGGAGACATTGAGCTGCTACTCCTCCGCATTCGGGGAAGCCAGATGAGGTGGCTTGGGCCTGTGATTTGGATGCCTCTTAGGCGCATCCTTGGTGGGGTGTTCCGGGCACATCCCACCAGGAGGAGACCGCGAGGATGACCCAGGACACAGATCTAGGATGATCTGATCTGATCTATGATCTATGGTAGATCTGATCTATGATCTGACAAGATCTAGGATCTAGGATTTCTAGGATGGGGAGGGCCTCGGGTTCTTCTGGAAGAGCTTTGATAACGTGGCTAGAGAGAACGAAGTCTGGGCTTCCCTGCTAAGGCCGCCATCCTATTTTGGAGATGTGGAAGAAAATGGATGGATGGATGGATGGATGGATAGATGGATGGCTGAAAAGTGATGGCTTTAGAGATACAAGGGTTCCGGCGAATGCCAGTGTGATACTTGATATGCTATCTTCAATCTATCGTAATATCTTTACTTTGTCTATGTTTTGGAATTTCCAAGTGTTTACAAAAAATATTATATTTACAAGGCGAAAGGAGGGGGGAAAAAAAGTGTTGTGTTTCAGCCTGCCAGATTGTGAGGTCACGCGTCTGCCTCCCGCCCAACCGCCAGGCGGGTATTTATGACGCGTCGGCTGCCGACCGGCGCTTGTGAGGTCAACGCCATCAAAGACAACGCAACATCTGTCCTCATCTTTCGCACCTCTTTTTTTTTTTTTTCGCAGACCTCTCCGCTCTCACTTCCCTCTCATCCGAAACCCTGATTTCAGGCCGGCAGATAAAATAACACCAGCGTTTTTCCAGTCCCTCGATTTAGTCAAATTCACATGAACTCAGCATCTTCTCATGCAAGCTCTTTGATAGCGTTCGACTGGCAAAATCTTGTGCGGAATGCGTAGAATTCAATAATGGCGTCTGACACGGCGTCTCGAAGGCATGTGACACAAGTGTCACTCAATGACAGTTTAATAATATTAGCAACAATAATGATACAATATCCCACAGGTATTATCCTTTCATTAAAAGGGGCTATTAATGAGATTTGGGTGGCAGGTTTTCACGGGCGAGAGACCACACAAGGTTTAAGCCCGTATTTGTGCGCGCTTAATCTGATTACAACTTGGAAACAGAGCGACACGGACTTCACAGGAATGTTGACGTCCACCAGGCACCTCCTCGCTGGCTATTGTGCAATTTTTTTCCCCCATCGTACGACACCGGGAACACCTGCAAAATGTAACGGTATCCGACGCAAGATATGCACTGGAATACACGGCTTTTTACAGCGATAATAACGTTCGAATTTGATTGACAATGTCAGAGTACGTCCATCAACGCGACTCCTCTGATTGTGAGTCACCGGGCAGTCTTTCGGGTCCAACGTCGGTGACCCCGCTAATGTTCTTCCGGATGAATGGACGCAAATCCCACCTCCGCACACACGCTCACACACTCCAACGTCCAATGTCGGAAGTATTCCCGGAAGACTGGAAGCTGTTATCGTTGCAAACGCCATATTTTTTCCCCCCCCTTCCATTTAATCACCTGGTTTGGACCATATGACCTCCTCTTTAAAAGTATTGGAACTGTGTGGAAATTTTTTTTATTCAATTTCTAGTTTTGACTCCAGAAGTAATGGGACATGTCATTAATATGTGGCACTTGTTTTTTAGCCCAATGTGTCTCTTGAGAATTGCAATTGAGTTAGAAACCCAAAACCCGAAGAAAATACTCTAATAAAAGTGTAAAAGAAATTACAGCTACTGTGGTAAATAGACAGCTGACCTCCATTGTGATCAATTATGTGACGTTTACATCGCATGTCACACGACTGTAAAATGGCTGCTGTGATCAAACTTGCGTCATATATACCGTGATTTTCGGCCTACAGAGCGCACCTCATTATAAGCCTCACCCACTACATTTGCCATTTAGTACATACATAAGCTGCAAGTTCCCACATTGAAGCGCGAGATATTTGCTAAAATGGCACACAGAGTTTTCAAAGTTTCAATACCTTAGCTCAGCTTAACATAGCAACAACACGCTAGCACGAACAGGGCTGGTTAAAAAAAAAAAAAAAAAAAGAAACATAGCGGCAATAATAACAAGCGCGGTAGCTACACGGTAGCACAGCTTTAACAGAACACACCTGAATCAGTGAGATGGAGCAGTAACACAGCAGAAACACACTAGTGCGGCGTTAACGCTAGCGCGGCGCTAACAGGGCCGGTTAAAAAATAACATACTGGTAAAAATCACTGAGACACTGCAGTACCACAGCAGCAACACGCTAGCACAGCGCTAACAGGTCCGGTTAAGAAAAAACACACCAGTAAAAGTTACTTCCTTGGCACATATATTCCACTAGTCTCACTCTTACCTTTTCCGATAAGTTGCCACTTTGTGGCTGTTTGAAAAAAAAATGCACAAATTAGCCGCATCACCGCATAAGCCGCAGGCTTTAAAGTGTGTGGAAAAAAGTTGCGGCTTCTAGGCCGGAAATTACAGTATATATATACCGGCTCAAAATAAATAATTTCATTCATTTTTAATGTGGGCAAAAGGATTGTAACGAGCGCCACGGTGCCTCAGCTGGTAAAGCTTTGGCCTCACAGTTCTGAGGTCCACGGGTTCAATGCCGGACCCGCCTGTATGGAGTTTGCATGTTCTCCCCCGTGCCTGCGTGGGTTTCCTACGGGCACTCCGGTTTCCTCCCACATCCCAAAAACATGCAACATCAATTGGACACTCTAAATTGCCCCTCGGTGTGATTGTGAGTGTTTGTCTCTATGTGCCCTGCGATTGGCTGGCGACCAATTCAGGGTGTACTCCGCCTCCTGCCCGTTGACAGCTGGGATAGGCTCCGGCACTCCCTGCGACCTTCGTGTGGACAAGCGGCAAAGAAAATGGATGGATGGATAGATTGTAACATGACTGACGGGCGTGTTTTATTGCTCAATGGGGTTAGGGGAATTTCGGTTTAACCTATGTGGACTGTTAATACAATTTCGATGTGTAACAAATATGAAAACCGGATCGCTGTGGTTAAAAAAACAAGACATTGTGAAGCTGAAGCTGAAGACAGGAAAAAAAATAAATAAAAAATACAGAATCAAATTGGAGCTTGTGGAAAATCACTGGCCATAGGCAATATAACCGTTTGGAGCGGTCTGAAGAAAAAAAGACACGACCCGTGTGCTAAGTAACAGACGCGTAGATCAAGGAAAACAACGGCCTTTGACAACAAAAACATTGCGACAGCGATAATGAAAGACTCTTAAACAACTGCTTAGACATCCGCAACAACCTCTCGAGGGAAAGGAGAGAAGGTCATGAACACGAACATAAGTATGGATGCTACCCTCGAAAATCCAAACCACTCATTAGCAAGAAGAATCGGAAGGCCAGTCTGGAATTTGCCCAAAAAGCACAGCGACCAGCCTAAAAACAAATCGAGGTTTGGTTTCTCCACGGTTGCGTTTCTTCCTCCCGCATTCCGAAACACGCGTGTCATGTTAATTGAAGACCAAATTGTCCGTATGCATGAATGCGAGGGAAAATGCGAGGGCTTGCCTGGACCGGTTCAGCCCGACCAAGATGCCCGAGCGCACCAGTGCCTTGCGGTAGACCCCGAGAAGTGCCGTGGGAAAACGATCCAATTTCATTTCGTATGTCAGACAAGCTTTTTGGTTCACTTCTGTGGGCATTGACGAAAGACAGAACATCTATCCATTGCTTATCCTCACAAGGGTCACGGAGAGTGCCGGAGCCTATCTCAGCTGTCAACGGGCAGGAGGTGGGTGCACCCTGAACTGGTTGCCAGCCAATCGCAGGCCACATCGAGACAAACAGCCGCACTCTAAATCACACCTAGGGGCAATTTAGAGTGTCCAATCAATGTTTTTGGGATGTGGGAGGAAACCGGAGTGCCCGGAGAAAAGCCACGCAAGCACGGTGAGAACATGCGAACTCCACACAGGCAGGGCCGGGATCGAACCCGGGTCCTCAGAACTAGGGGGGCCAACGCTTTCCAGCTGAGCCATCGTGCCGCCAGAGTCGGCATATGTGTGGGTAAATCAAGACACGCTCATCATTTCAATATTTGTACATTTCTTCACATGATATTTTTGATAGTTTTATGAGTTTTTTCTCATGTAAAATGGATGTCTGGGATTTGCCAGAAATCCAGACAATCTGTACGATTGGCTGGCGTCCATTCCGGGGTGAACCCCACCTCCTACCCCGAAGTCCCCTTAAATAGGCACCAGCTCAACTGTCCATCCATCCATTTTCTTAGCCGCTTATCCTCACAAGAGATGTGAGGAGTGCTGGAGCATCGGGCAGGAGGCGGCATACACCATGAACTGGTTGCCGGCCAATCCCAGGGTACACAGAGACACACAACAGCCGCACTCACAATCACACCTAGGGGCAATTTAGAAAGTCCAATTAATTTTGCATGTTTTTGGCATATGGGAGGAAACCGGAGTGCCCGGAGAAAACCCACGCAGGCATGGGGAGAACATGCAAACTCCACACAGGCGGGTCCGGGATTGAACCCGGGACCTCAGAACTGTGAGGCCGTTCCTCCCCCATATTCTCATATTCGTGTTTTTCCCCTTTGCTGCTCACTTTACGTCCAAACATGCAAAGGCGTAGATCAGTGAATTGCAAGGAAGAACAAGGAAAACCCACGTGTCCATTTTCCGATTTCAAAGCAATTAAAACAAAAATGATAACTCATAAGGGGGCATTATTGGTGACTGTGAGCGCCCCATCTATCATAAACACGCTACACGCTGTCTGTCCTTGATGTCACGCGAGTGCGGGGCGCATTCTTTGCAGGCTGCAGTAGTTCCACCGCTGATAATTTCTGTCATTAAGCATTCCGAGAGACCAGCGGCCTGTGAATTCTGCTCGTGCTTGGCTGCAGTTTGAAGGTAGGCTGTGGGATTGTATTTCAAAGCGTTGAAGGAATAATTTGACATTTTCTTGGGGAAAAATGTGTTCTCGGGACCTCCGCGGGGGGAGGGGGGAAAAAATGAAATATCGCAGTAAAAACAAAAGAATGGAGAGAAAGGGGGAAAAAAAAAGAAACTATCCAAAAATCTTCTGTGGAGGTCGGTTATCAAGCAATTTATTAGGTACAGGTGGTGTACACTTGTAGGTAATAAACAAGAGCAGTGCGCGATACTAACACATTTGGTAAGAAAAAAAGGTTGGTAGTGCTGAAACCACGGCTTGCCCTCTCAATCCGTCCATCCTTTAGCCGCTTATCCTCACAAGGTTCGCAGGGAGCGCTGGAGCCTATCCCAGCTGTCAGTGGGCAGGAGGCGGGGTACACCCTGAACTGGTCGCCAGCCAATCGCAGGGGCACATCGAGACAAACAGCCGCACTCACGATCACACCGAGGGGCAATTTCGAGTAATAGAGAATTTAGATTTACAAACCGACCGAGCCGCACCAGGATTTACTGATGTGTGAGTTCGGCTGAGCAAAGATCGTAAGCCACTGGAAACATCACGCAGTCACTGTCACACAGAAACACTCATTTTCCTCGTAGGCGTGACACTTCTGCTATCACATTAAGATCGGATGGGTAAGCAGAGCTGCATGGAGCTTTGTTGGATGCGCAGAATAGCTTTAGCTAAGAGCGTTAGCTTCTGATAACCGGCGGGTACTTGATCACTTCGTGTGCGGAATTAAAGTGATTGTGCTGATTTGATGAATTCTTCTTTTCCTTTCGGCTTGTCCCGTTAGGGGTCGCCACAGCGTGTCATCTTTTGCCATCTTAGCCTATCTCCTGCATCTTCCTCTCTAACCCCAACTGCCCTCATGTCTTCCCTCACCACATCCATAAACCTTCTCTTTGGTCTTCCTCTCGCTCTTTTGCCTGGGAGCTCCATCCTCAGCATCCTTCTACCAATATGAGTATACTCTCTCGCCTCTGAACATGTCCAAACCATCAAAGTGTGGTCTCTCGAATCTTGTCTCCGAAACATCCACCCTTGGCTGTCCCTCAAACGAGCTCATTTCTAATCCTATCCAACCTGGTCACACCTCAACATCTTCATTTCTGCCACCTCCAGTTCAGCTTCCTGTTGTTTCTTCAGTGCCACCGTCTCTAATCCGTACATCATGGCCGGCCTCACCACTGTTTTGTAAACTTTGCCCTTCATCCTAGCAGAGACTCTTCTGTCACATAACACACCAGACACCTTTCGCCAGCTGTTCCAACCTGCTTGGACCCGTTTCTCCACTTCCTGACCACACTCTCCATTGCTCTGTAAAGTTGACCCCAAGTATTTGAAGTCCTCCACCCTCGCTATCTCTTCTCCCTGTAGCCTCACACTTCCCCCTCCGCCTTTGAGGAGAGAGGGAGAGAGAGAGAGAGAGAGAGAGAGAGAGAGAGGGAGGGTGTGTTTCAGGGAGGGTGAGAGAGAGAGAGAAAATGTATTTTATTTTAATCCTTGAGTCCAGTGCCATGATTGAAGAAGAATTAAGACACAAGGGAACTATCCATCCATCCATTTTCTTTGCCGCTTATCCTCACGAGGGTCACAGGAAGTCCTGGAGCCTATCCCAGCTGTCAACGGGCAGGAGGCGGGGTACACCCTGAACTGGTTGCCAGCCAACCGCTGGGCTCCCGGTGACGAACGACCAATCGCACTCACAATCACACCAACGGAGCAATTTGGAGCAGTGATTCCCAAACAGTGTGCCGGGGTACATGAGTGTGCCGTGGGAAGTTATCCGATTTTATGTAATTGCTAAAAAAACAAACAAACATAAATTCCAAGAAATAATGTATCTTTATTCATCTATTTATGCCAGTGAAGGCACAATGACAGACAGAACAAACAAACAAAAAAATAATAATCCTCTTCTATTAGATGGCAGGAAGTACATACAGTAATTAATCGATCCATTTTTGGTGACATTTACTTTTGTTGGTGTGCCGTGGGATTTTTCAATTGTAAAATATGTGCCTTGGCTCTATGAAGGTGGGAAATAACTGATTTAAAGCATCCAATTAATATTGCAAGTTTTTGGAATGTGAGAGGAAACCCGAGTGCCCGGAGAAAACCCACCCAGTCACGGACGGGGAGAAGATGCAAACTCCACACAGGCAGGGTCAGGGATTGAACCCGGAACCTCAGAACTGTGAGGCCAACGCTTTACCATCTTAGATCGTAAAAAAAAAAACAAAGCAAAGCATTTGTCTCCTTCAAAATGTGAGCGCCGCCATAGAGTTCAAAAAGCAGACTTTAGGATTTGATTATTTCGCTGATTTCCTATTGGGGAAAATTGTTCCGAGATCCAATAAATTGGAGGTTAACCAGCATGACAATTTGACGAAAGCGGAATAGTGTCGGAGAGCCCCAAGCAAGAAGATTTCAATCTAGCTAATTTTCGTCGGGAATAACATTTCGGTAGGTTGTCCAAACAGCGAAGACGTCTTGAACGCCTCACTCTGACAGGTGTGGTCATCTGGTTGAGATCTCGCCAGCAGACATTTAGGTAAAGCTAAATATAAAACACACCTGTCATGCATCAGAATGAACTACTTGTTTGTTTTTGTTGTTTTTTTTTTTTTTCTTCCTCTCTCAAGTCCACCAGTGTTTGACCCGCGATGGCGAAAGAAGACGACGCGGGCGGTTTGGACGAGACTGCAAGTTGAACTGCCGAACATAAAATGACTCACATGAAGGTGACTACACTCAAATTTTCCCCCCACAACGGTTTTTTTTTTTTTTAAATATTTTTTTGTAAGTCGAAAAAAATCCAAGCACCTTACTGTGGACACGTTTTCACAGAACAGTAAATATAGGATGTATAGCTCAATGGACGTTCATTGACTCATTTTGCTTGCTTAATGCCATTGGCCGGCAGGTACAGTAAGTCAATATGGCATTAAGGAGGCTTAAACGGAGATTTTCAAAGAAATTCTTTATTAATAAAACTTCTGTATTATGCTATCATTAACTGACTGACTAGTGTTCGTATGCCTTTGAAAGTTACCATGTTAGCAACTGAATAACTAGCTGGTGTTAAACTGCTTTCACATTTTAGCATGTTACATTATGTTAGCTTATATGCTGTCATTGTGGAGTAAAACCTTTAATAACAGTTCATCATTAACTGATCTAAATTTGCCATTATATTCTATCATGTTGCAGCTCGACCTTTTCGTGGATATAAACGCTGTGTTGCCGTTTTCTAGGAAAGCTATTGTAAACCTTTTTTTTTTTTTTTTTTAAGGTAACACGCTACCATTAGCTGGCTAGCTCGTGGTTGTTTGCTATCCACCATGGCTAACACCGGCTGGACCTCAGTTAACAATCCTTGAAAGAACGCTTTCAAAGAAAACCACGCCATCGTTACTGGGCAGCTATTAATAGTTTGCCATAACATTTTATTGTTACCGTTGGGATTTTCAAGGAAAACCTTTGTAAATTAAACTTTAGGTGACATGCTGTAATCAGCTGACTTGCTAGCACTAAGTGTGCTATCATATTTGAACATACAACAACAGCTAATCATTAACTAACGTGGTGTCATGAAACCTTTGTAAATAAAACTTGTAGTAACAGGCTACTTTTAAATAGTCTTAGCTTGAAATCATATTTTAGCAAGTTTCAGTTAAACTAAAACTGAGCATAAACTGTCTTGGAATGCTAACTTTAAGGAAAAGCTCATTATTTAAAGGGTAAATATGAATTTTAATGCGTTGTCAAATGTTAGCATAATATAACCAAGCGTAGTTTGTGATGTTTTGTTTACAAGGAAAGCCTTTATATATAACTAGCTAACTAGTGTTACCTTACTGGCAAATGTTAGCATATGGCTAAGCTTTGGCAGAACATTGTCGACAAAAAAACAAAATAAAACAATAAACTTTACAAAAAATGCTCCCATTAGATGACTAGTTGGTTTTGTTTACTGTCATTATCTGGCTTGCTAACTTTAGTTTGCAATTATTTTGGCTACCTAACATTAGGCCGATATCATCTGCTGGCTAGCAAATGTTCTTGTGTAATTAACATTTCCGTGACTCAATTTGTTTTTGTTTTTAACTTTTTTTTTTTTTTTGTGGTACCATGTAGGGTATTCTGCAATGCTTAACTTTGGCCGGTTGATGTGTTTCTGTTGTGTTTTGGTAGCTCCGTGAGGGAAATGTGTCAAACGCTCCCATTCCACGTGTGGGCCAAGTGTCGCTCCGGGACGGCAACGGTTCACATGTTGCCTGCTGATGGATGCCACACGAGGTAGGAGATGACCTCAGGTGAAAAACAGCAAGGCTGTCTGTCAATTTCTCGCTTATGTGTTTTACTTGTTAAGTGTTTGTTTATTCCTTTGGCTTGTAAATTTAATGTCTAGAGGAAACAAACTCTCTCCTGTCCACTAAAGGTCATGGCTTATTAGAATGACAGTGATGAATTGCTCTGAGCTTTAACTTCGTTAAATTCAATATTACCTCCAACAGTGCGAAGTGGTATACTTCAGCAACTACTCTGCTATGCTCTGTTGAGATCCAGTTTTGTACATCCATCCATCATTTTCTTTGCCGCTTATCCTCACAAGGGTAGAGGGGAGTGCTGTAGCCTATCCCAGCTATCAGCGGGCAGGAGGCGGTGTACACCCTGAACTGGTTGCCAGCCAATCGCAATGCACATCGAGACAAACGGTCGCACTCACGATCACACCTAGGGGCAATTTAGAGTGTCCAATTAATGTTGCATATTTAGAATATGCAAACTCCACACAGGAGGAGCCGGGATCGAACACGGGTCCTCAGAACTGTGAGGCCAACGCTTTACAGCTGATCTTCCGTGCTGTCTACATTATTATTATTATTATTATTATTATGGGCAGCACTGTGTTTCTATGTGGCCTGCGATTGGCTGTCAACCGGATCAGGCTGTACCATGCCTCCTGCCCAATGACAGCTGGGATAGGCTCCAGCACTCCCGCGACCCTTGTGAGGATAATCGGCTAAGAAAATGGATGGATAAATATTTCATGCTTTGGTCACAGTTAGAGTTACATTTCTACTTTATAGAATTTGTGTCCAAAGTGTACAACACCGTAAAATCTATCCTGCCAGGCCAGAAACTCAGCATCCCTAAAGCTCTATTGATGGAATTACGCTTCCCACTACATAATAGTATTGCTTAAAAATACGATTTTTGAAACGTTTTGCATTAATTGCAAAATTTGTATGTTAAAATTTGTTTTTTTGTTTCACCCACCTGCAAATAACAATCATAGCGATCACAATGAAGAATGTCAATGTCAATTTAGCATGATAAACATTTGGAGTGCTAGAGCGATTTTGAAAGGATGCGACAACAACCGCACAGTCAGTGGGCAAAACACAACAAATGCGATGTTATCTGCATTTAGACATCTTTAAATATATCTTATCTGGAGCAAGTTCTGCTTTCCAAATACAGACAAGAATCTCTTTCCTCTCTCTTGGGCCCAAGCAGACGGGCAATGTAAGTTGGCCTCTCTTCTCACCGCATCAGTCCACCATGTTGTATTCATTTGCCCAGAGGAATAAATAATGAAATCATGACATGGAAAACATTTGTACTTGAACGACGCTGCATAGCTGTCTTAAAGGGGCTGTTTAAATTCATTTTCAAGGTGGATAGCTGGTGTTGTCAAACGTTGGCATGTTACAGCTGTATTTTGCCTCAACCTTAATTTACACACCATCTTTTAAAGGCCATTTTAGTCCATTTCCAAAGTAGGTAGCTCACTCACCCTGTTATATTTTAGCACGGTGCGGCCCTACTTCGGCTGAATGTTGGTTTACATGTTGTTTTGACAGGTCGTTTGAATCCATTTCCAAGGTAGCTTTTAAACATTGTCATATTTTACAATTTAACAGCTATGTTTGGCTTTACCGTTGCCTTCCAGCGCTGTCTTGAAATGCCTTTTAATGCAACGTAGGAATGGTGAGGAGGTCGCTGGAGAAAAGAAAGGGGCTCCAGATAGAGCATTGTGGAACACCAGCAGGGTGGGATCTGAAAGAACAAGCATTAATATTAAGTTTCTCTTAACACCCCTTCTTGAGGTGGGTCCTCAATGACTAAAAGTCTTGGGGGGCAAATAAAAAGCAAAACAAAGAAAATCCTTTGTTTCTCACTGAACTTTTGTCAGATAAAATGGCGGTTCCAATTTTGAAACTCTGTGCACCTTTAAAGCCCCCCCCTTCACAAATTCTCGGACAAATTCCGAGCTACATCAGGGGGTGTTGGCTTCCGAGGTTCATCTCTGTGACTAATATTTTCACTCGACTGTTAGCGAAAAGCACCTTTTTTTAGATGTCATTTTTCCTTGGGAACACACCTTCCAAACTTCCAAAGCAACACATTCCTGTGAGTTTTGGCAACACAGTGCTGAAACAGTCGGTGGATTACTGGAAAGCCAACCAGCACAGTTTTCAGGCCAGCTCTTATTTTGGTTCACAAGTCGAGTTTTTGCTCAGTTTCAGCTTTTTGATTTTGTTAATTTTATGTTCAAGTGTGATATTTAGGACAAACCTCTCAGCCAACACATAAAGTACCTTTTTCCCTTATTTTGAAACTACCGCTATTTGGGTTTATAGACAAATGCTTGTGATTGGCTATACAGTAATGGTCTTCTATTGCCATTGTAGTGCCACCTAATGCTTTGGCATGCATTCTGCAGTTGGTTATTGATTTGCCTTTTCTGACGTTCATTTCGGATTGGTGCCACCTGTTGTACTGGGATGCGTTATACCGCCTGTGTGATGTGACTTTTTTGCCATCTTCAGATTTTAAAAATGACTTTATTGGCAAATGCCACCTTTCATTGTCAAAGCAAAATATCTTTTTTTCTGCAGTTATTATTCGCAGATCAGGCGACTCAGCTGAATCTTACTGAACTGTTGTGCAGTGTTTGGGTTTCAAGAATGGCGGACAACCATGTTTTCTATATATATTTTTTTCCCAACACACAATGATTTGCGATCATAAATATTGCTTGCACAGGTTGAACATTTATGAATTTTGTCCGAGGTATACCAAGGAAGTGGGTATTTATAATGAAACAATAAGTGTTTTTTTTTTCATTAGTAATTATTTTTAAAGTGCATCTTAAAGAATTCTAACTGTTGCCGAAGTGTAAAAATAAGTTACCAGAAGATGAAGGAAATAAACTTTTGTTTGCCGTTTGAACTTTCCATATTTTCTCCATACCTTTTGCTTGACTTCAGTGACTTTCGAGGTATCCACTGTACTGTTCAGTCATTACGCAGGCAACACCACATGAAGTAAATTGCTGTCTAAATAATGGAGATTTTCCACCCATCTGTCTTCATACAAAGGGGATTTTTCAGTTTGTTTGAGGATTTTGCAGGGTTGACCTACTGCCTTCTTCTTCTCACCATGCCTGTCTTGTTCAAAGCTCGAACCGAACACACATCTGGATTGCATCAAAAGAACTGATTGCCATTGAACACACCACAGCAGTACTGATGTCGTGTTTTTTTGTTTAAAAAAAACGTAATTATAAAATTGCCTGAAGTTGTTGCATTTGTCGTCCTGTCTGCTACAGGTTGAGACTGAATACTATTTCCAGACATTATTTGACAGCCTAGTGGGTTTATATAGTTTTACATACTGTAGATATGATCCACAAACTAGCAATTGTTGACCCTCCTTAGACCTTTTGTCTGCTCTAGAGTTTCCATCAGTTTTGACATTCATGGGTGGCCCCATTTGATGTAATTGTGTCTATAAATGTAATCTGTTGCTGTGAAGTCTGTTTCCAATATGGTATCTGGCTTGGAGGCAGTGCTCCAGCGTCAATACATATTAAATGCAACATGAGGGAGTGCAAAGAGAGAGAGGGGAGGATTCTCCAAATCTTAATTGCATTGGTAACAATGAGGAACATGTTTTTTGAAAGCCCTTCACGCAGACCCATTTGTCTATTTAAACTCCATAGCGATTGTCCGGAGGAGAGTCATGGGTGAGCTGAAGCTTGCTGACTACAGAATGAGGTGGGCTACGGCCTGGACGGTTTGCCAGGCAATCACAGGGTTCTCTTTCATGCAGGGAAGCCAGCAAAATAGCTGTAGCAGAACCGTATCAATAATGAATAATAATAATAATAATGGATGACTTCAAGTACTTGGGGTCAACAATACAGAGCAATGGAAAGTGTGGTAAGGAAGTGAAATTAGTCCAAGCGGGGTGGAACAGTTGGGGGAAGGTGTCTGGTGTTCTATGCGGCAGAAGAGTCTCCGCTAGGATGAAGGGCAAAGTTTATAAAACAGCGGTGAGGCCGGCCATGATGTACGGATTAGAGACGGTGGCTCTGAAGAAGAAACGGGAAGCAGAACTGGAGGTAGCAGAAGTGAAGATGTTGAGGTTCTCGCTCGGAGTGAAAAGGTTGGATAGTATTAGAAATGAGCTCGTTTGAGGGACAGCCAAGGGTGGATGTTTTGGAGACAAGGTTCGAGAGAGCAGACTTTGATGGTTTGGAGACGTCCAGAGACGAGAGAGTGGGTATATTGGTAGAAGGGTGCTAGGGATTGAGCCGTCAGGTAGCGCATTTAGGTGGATTTTTTTTTTTCATTTCTGAGGAAGATCCATGATACAGTAGTTATTGGTTCACACATCTGACTCAGAGTCAGGAGACCCAATGGGTTGTGTCTTTTAGGTGCTCTGGGTTCCCCCCACATTTCCGAAATATGCATATTAGTTTCATTAAAGACCCTACATTGTCCATCGATATGAACTCGAATGATTGTTTGTTTGTATGTCCACAGCGATTGGCTGGCAACCACTCCAGGGTGTACCCTGGCTTGTACCCAAATGTCAGCTGAAGGAGGCGTTAGGTCGCCTGCCTCCTCAATGGAAACAAATGTGAAAGGAAATGGATAGCGATGGCAGACACAAACAATGATCAATTCATTCATCTGTCCATTTACGATACATCTTATCGTGTTCAAGGTTACAGGAAGGTGGAGCCTATCTCAGCTGGCTTTGGGCAAAAGATGGCCTTACACACTGGACTGATTGTTACTCAATCGCAGGGTACATTTCGACCAACAACCACTCATGCATACGAATAGTTTGGTCTTCAATGAACCTACCATTCTTTGGAGATATCTGGGAGGAAGCTGAAGTATCATCAGAAAACCCACACAGGAAGGCCAAGCGAAGGTTTGAGCCCTGAACTTCAGAATTGTGTTGGCAGACAGGTTAACCACGAGGTCAAAATGCGGTCATCGTAGCCCCCCATCTGTCGTCAAATGTTCAACCTTACACACACTCATTTGTACCTGCATAATGTGATCCGATCCAGTATGAGCTGTATCAAAACCTTTGCCCCTATAAGGAGAACTGTGCTCAGCTTCTCCAATAGCAAACCACACCCCGTCAAAAATCCTTTTAGGTATTGGAAGAAATGTCCCGCAATTATTCACAATCACCAAAATGTAAAATATTCTGACCTCATACCAATGGTCCGAGGTCTCGGCACTCTATATTTGGACATGTTCACCATTTTGGACTTTTCTGGACCATCTGCTTTTCATCGTCATTATGTTCTGTTTTCACTCAAAATGACGTCTCGCTGTGTTGGTCTGTTTATTGTGGGACTTGAAAGTTATGTAAATGATCATTCAAAAAGATGATTTAGGTTGAAAGAGAAGGGGAATCTGCCACTGTGATGTTCCTTTTGTAATGCTGAAATGAAACCCGGTGGAAAATCATCCCACTGCTTGTTTATTAGGTTTTTAGTTGTTTTGTTCCGTTATTCATCCATTGACGTCACCTGTCCTCGTCACTATTATCCAATCATCTGCTTGGGAGCCACTCTTACGCCAAAAGAGTACATCACAAAAGTCCTTCCAAGATTAATACATGAACATGAAAACTCCACACAGGCAGGGCTGGGATTCAAACTCCGAACCGCCGCTCTGGGATACCACGGTGCTGCCCGGTCATGCACAATTCAGCCATATTTTGCATATTCTCCCCGTGCCTGCGTGGGTTTTCAAACACTGAAGTTTCCTCCCCCATCCCAACAACATTGGAAAGTCTAAATTGCGCGAAAGGTTGGTTGTTTCTATATGCCTGGCAATTTTTCTGGCAATCAGTTCAGGGTGTACCCCGTCTCCTGCCCATTGATAACTGGGATAGACTCCAGCACTCCTGCGATGCTTGTGAGGATAAGCGGCTCAAAGACTGGATAGATGTTTGTAAGCATTTCAAATGCTGTTAAAGTTGTTAGTATCTTAGTTCATGGTCTGACTATTGATATAGGAACTTATAATCACCTTTGGGGGAGTTTAAATTATTAGCAGAAATTTACTATTCACAGTCGGGTTGAATCCTTATTCCCGGCGACTGATAGAATTAGCGTGAAGACTGGTGTTATTGAATATACTGTAATGTAAACTTTTCCTGATGAAGCACTTCGGCTAGATGACGAGTGGGACTTTTCAAAAAAAGGAAGCGTTTATCTCGGGAGGGAGAGCAGCAGGGGTCTGGATAGCCTCACTCATCTTATCGCAGAAAACCCAAAAAGAGAAATATTCTACACATTGAATGACCTACATCTGACCGTCTTCTCTCAAGTGTTCTACCATCCGCGGAAAGAGATCAAGTGCATATTTTGCAATGTGCAATCAACGCGGTTAAGTGTAAAAATGTCTGTCTTGGCGCTCTCCGGAGAAACTGTCAATAACAGCTTGAATGTGAATTTTTGGCGAAGCCACGAAATGTTCTCCAACTGGAGCGTAATAAGGTCGTTCTATCCTCAGCCAAAGGTATGTTACGATCGCAGGCAGGCAGAAATCATTAGCATCGCACTTGGCTTCTAAAAAAAGCTTGCATCTGGGCTGGCAAGGTGGCTCCCAAAGCGGGTCTGCGGCACCATCACGTGCTCTCTACCCCGTCTTCTTAAGCCTCAAGGTGAGGCGGGTAAACGGAAACACGTGTGACCCCGAAGCGATTTCACACCGCAGAGTCGAGCAGGTCGTTTTCCATCTCCCTTTGTTTTCGGGACAGCGCTTTGAACCGGCAGGCCTGAGCCACGCTAAGACCGCCGTAAACACCGCATCAATCTTACTCGAGATGCTGGTATGCGGTCGGGAAGATCTAATATGTGCATTTTTGTCATTTTAGAAGCGGGCGAGTACCTACAAAGCCGTTTGTGAACACCCTTTTACATCTAAGGTAAGTGGGAACACGGGTTCAGAATGTCAAAGCTCATAACAATTAATTAAAATGAGTCAAAGTCGTTATAAGCATTTGGGGTCATTATGTAGTTATGAACTGTAAATGTGTTCATTGTAGAATTATAAATAGATATTATTACTGTAATTTAAAAATTACTGAATTATGATGCCAAAAAATCCAATGTGCAAAATGAATTGAAGGACTACAATTAAGGATACAATTCAGCTTTACAATTTGTCTCAGCGAGTTCCCACGTGGGATATTAAGAATTTTGTTAAGGACAGGAAATGGAATTAACTTGCAAGCAGCTTTGCTAAACTAGTCATCTATCAAGCCACCTGGAATTATACTGATCTGTGATGATTTTATAAGAATATACAAGGCTAGATAAGGATTTACTGCTTTTGCACATCATTTTCAATGTTGTTAAATATGTTCCTGTGTATGGAAACTTTTACATTTTGAATTTTGCTCCCTCACTGGACAAAGTGAACAGAAATCTTTATCGAATGGAGACTGTCGGCTTGCTGTTAGTCACCTGCTGCAATTATTTTTAATACAAGTTCGTTTCTTATAAAAATCAGATTTAGTCTTCTGTATTGAAACCATAATGGATAGAAGAGGAAAACATCCATTTCAAGTTTTAAGATTTGTTTAGAGTGATTTGTTCACTGTATGAAATTGTGTTATTTAGTCCATTTCTCAATGCATGTTAGCTGCAGTCATGACGTAATTCTTCAATGAAAGCCCTGATCTTAACGTTGCGATCACGCCGGCGGTCAAGAAGATCAATACGATGCAAGCCGTTCTGTCACCCGCCAATGGCCTTTGTCTTCGGTAGATTGTTTTAATTGTGGTGCAGTGCTGACGTAAAGAGGGTGCAGTTTTCTGACGCCGCAACAGGGAGGGGTCCTCAAAGCGTTTCCATTGTCTCAAACGCAAGTTGGCCGTGAGAATAGTTTACTTGGATCCGCCCTGGATGGTGTAATTTGTGAGGGTTATATTGATAACATGCATTAGGCTACGGCGACGTGTTTGCAGGCAAAAAGAAATGATGCCATATGTCAAGCGTCAGGCCAAGGGGAGTACGATTTCAGCCAGCCGCTTAAGTGAACCGGTGACTGTGTTGCATGCGAAGTGTACAGTACATTTGTGTGACTCGTTGTTTATTGCCTGCGATGGCTTCGTGACTGTCTGCCATCTGCGGTGCCAAGTTTGAGGCCACGCTCTTAAAATCTCTTCAGTTTGCCGTCACGAGTAAGTGGCTGTTTTTTTTTGTTTGTTTTTTTTTCGTGGTCCATTTCCCATCCGCTTTATGCTCAGAACATGTAATATAGCCAACATTTTTTTTTTTTTTAACCATTTCTACCATTACCATGACGTTGCCATTACTGTTCTTGTGCACCACCTATTTGGAGTCCCTGATCTAAAGCGGGAATGGCAGGCACCAATAATCTGCCCATTTGAAGCATTTTTTTTCTCTCTTCTGATCAAAGTCAGTAAAGGCCCATTTCTCGGTTGTCTCTAAAACAGGGGTGTCAAACTAATTTTCATTCCGGGCCACATCATAGCTATGGAATCCCTCAGCTGTTATGTCAAAAACATGTACAGTGTACCTTCTTTTTTTCCATCGAAGCCTATCTCGTGCATCTTCCACAGTAACACCCACAGTCTTCATGTCCTCCCTCACCATATCCATCAACCTTTTCTTTGGTCTTCCTCTCGCTTTTTTGCCTGGCAGCTCCATCCTCAGCACTCTTCTACCATTATACTCACTCTCTTGCCTCTGAACATGTCCAAACCATTGAAGTCTGCTCTCTCGAGTCTTGTCTCCAAAACATCCAACTTTGGCTGTCCCTCTAATGAGCTCATTTCTAATCCTATCCAACCTGGTCACACCTCAACATCTTCATTTCTGCCACCTCCAGTTCAGCTTCCTGTTGTTTCTTCAGTGCCACGGTCTCTAATCCGTACATCATGGCCGCCCTCACCACTGTTTTGTAAACTTTGCCCTTCATCCTAGCAGAGACTCTTCTGTCACATAACACACCAGACACCTTTCGCCAGCTGTTCCAACCTGCTTGGACCAGTTTCTTCACTTCCTTACTACACTCTCCATTGCTCTGGATTGTTGACCCCAAGTAATTGAAATCGTCCACCCTCGCCATCGTTTCTCCCTGGAGCTTCACTCTTCCCCCACTGCCCCTTTCATTCATGCACATGTATTCTGTTTTACTTCGGCTAATCTTCATTCCTCTCCTTTCCAGTATGTGCCTCCATCTTTCTAATTGTCCCTCCACCTGCTCCCTGATTTCACTGTACAGCACACCAAACAGACATAATCGAATAGCATATACTTAATTAATCCTGTATTTAATTGTTGTATGGATATGTTCAACAACAAATTGAGTTTGTAATCAGAAGTCCTGGAAAATAGCGGCAGGGAAATATTTTAACTCCCAGCTATCCTCTAGTTTATTTTCAGAAGAGATTTTTGTGCTAATAATGCTTGTAAAGGTTGTTTAAGTAATGAAAACAGAAAATTCAGTCTAGAATTACATTTTTTCATCGATGATTGATTATCCTGGGGTGACATGTAGGTGAGTAATTTATTTCCCTTGTGATCTGCTCAGAAAAGTCAGGCCCACAGTCATATATGTTCCGATATTTGCAATGGCAAAGCCCTATTGATGTGGTCAGCACCCCGTTGGATTGAACTCCATGGCTGTGATATGAAACAGAATGATAGCCAATTGGGAGGTGATCAGCAAAAAAAATTCAGTCGGAAGATCAGTTTTGATGTTTTTTTTATTTATCTGTAAAACTCCATGAGCTGAACATTAGTTTTCAATGGCAAGAACTTGTTGTTTTGAGACATTACGAGAGCTAGTTATGTCGAGGGAGCGTCCCGGAAAGAATGGAAACTTGCCTCTAAATGGCTGGCACCTTCGGCAATGGCCGTAATTTGTCATACAAAATATAAACGACATTTTCTCAGTGTTTTATCATCCAGTAGTGGATGTGCAAGACGGATCCGTGTTTACTGTCAGGAACACTGAGCGCTGAGCAAGTCAATGTGTTTACCAGATCCGGGCCGCAGCTCTGTGACTCATTCATAAGTGTTACATGTCTGCTTTAAAAAGGAAAATTCAGCTTTACAATTTGTCAATGGTTCCCCTGCCAATAATGCCTTTTTAGTTTTACGATAACCGGCAATCAAATTTACAGGAGAAATCCCAGATCACCTGATCCTGAACTTAAAAAGAAACAGACCGGGAAGATGTTGCGTCCTAAAATTTGACGACAACTATATTTTTACTGCCCAAAGTAATATACGGTTTGCTTCAATGTTTTCCCTTGAGCCAGGATGCGTGATCATTTTATGACCAATGCTGGAACTACAAAGTAATGGCTATTTTTTTTTTTGTTTTTTTTTTTTTACCAAGAACTGTAGTGCTTGAGTGTATGGATGGTTAGTTTCCAAAAAGGTGCATATTAATGCCTTGAAAAGTCAAAGAAATACCTGCTAACAGATGTTGTATATTGTGGGGGGAAAACAGCATTGTCCGTTCAGTCTTACAAAACAATAACAGTTTTTTCCTCAAATCCTGGCCATGTCCTATGGGTATTTAAGACTAATAAACACCTTACTCAAATAGACACCTCCCCATTTCCCATCTGAAAACAGTTAATAATTGTAGGGCTCTCGGTTAAAAAAAAAAAAAATCAGTTCACATACAACCATTTGGTGGTTACTTTTGAACACTTAACACCAAAAAAGCAGGAATCACTCATGTACGAGAATGTTAAGGCAAGGAGTCTTGCCTACATGTTCTCAACGTGTCAACTGAAGATTATTTTATATTATGTGGCGTGATTATCGATGTTTATATTCTGGAGAGAGGCAAAACGTATACTCACTCTGCTTTTTTTTTTTTTTTTCCTTTTTTGTTGGATTTTTCCATCTTATTTCATTTTATTTTTAAATGCTAATTTACGCTTTACTCAGGATATTGTGCCCCGAAAAATGAAAATACAAACTGTTAATACTTAACCACTGAATAGGACATCAGCAACAATCGCCAAGAATGAGCATGTATATGTCCATGTACATTGTCCAAGCTACTTCTCCACACCAGGCTCACCTGGTGCTTATCCCAGCTAACATTGAGTGAAAGGCAGACTACACCCTTAACTGGACGCCCGTCAGTTGCAGGGAATATAGCGACACCATCCCTGAGTGGGAATCGATCCTATGCTGCCTGCACCAAAGTCAGGCATGTGTACCACTACACTATCAGTGACCTGATCATTTGTATTATATATTTAAATTAGATATCCTCAACTTACAATTTAATTTTCACCACAAATTTCAACAAAGAAAACGGGAACTGGGAAAACATACGCCTTCATTAAAATTCCCTTTTTCTTATCCTTCGTTTCTGCTATTTACATACCATTGTGCCACCCTCCATGTGGAAGTAAAGATTTCAGTCAACCAATCAACAGAGAACAGTGTCTGGGTCCACCCTACCAAATCAAACGACAACCGCTACATGAACAAAAATGTGCTGAGTAGCAGGACAGTATGGGTGGAATTTTCCATTGTGAACTGAGCAGCTTGGTGCAGAAGACACTAATTTTATATCTTTTGATACTTGGAACTTTTAGGATGGGAGAAAATTTACTTTACGGGCCATTAATATTAACCCTAATAGACTTTGATTGGGACAGTCTCCAGAGCCTTGTTGTTAGCATGCCTCCCTCTCAATTTTGGGATTTTGGGTTTTAATCACAGCTCAGAATTTGGATGTTCTCTCAGCGCTTGAGTTGGATTTTCTTCAGGTACTTCTTACCACATTCCAAAACCGTGCATATTAGCTTCATGGGAGACTAAATTGTCAATGGGTGTTCATGTCAGTGTAAATAGCTGTCTATGAGTTGCCACTAATCAGTCCAGGGTGTACCTGCTAGGACCCTTATGAAGACAAGTGCTGTAGAATATTGAAGGCTGGGTAGATACTGTAGCCCTTTTTTTCCAACTGATTGGTTCCAGGCGACAGTGTCTGTCAGACTGGGAGGAGGTGTTCAGACAAGCAATTACGGTCCCATCCGAGGGGGGGGGTGATCATCATTGCAGTACCACTCGGACTGTATATACTTTCCCACAGCCTGTCCCCTGCCCGCTGGGACCGGTGATGCTATCTGTTGCCCAGTGTTTACCTTAAAATGTCAGAAGATAAACTTCAAGTAGAAAACTGAAATGACGGTCAAACGCACGGAGATAAAGATGTGGATGTCGTTTGTCATTTGTTATGTATCAGGTGCGTTTTTTTTTTCTTTTTTTTAAATAATTATTCATTTTCGATAATGGCGAAATGCCACACAAGTCCATATTATCTGCTAACTGATATAGCTAATCCAAACAGAGACCCGCCCTGTGATAGGATGTAATTACACACTGTCTTCTGAACAGTCCGTTCCTTAAAACCAAGTTTAGGGGAAATTATAAGTGTAAAGTTTGATGGAGCCCATAAAACGTTGTGGTTTTGATATTTGTCCATTACACTCGAACCACAAGTGATGGTAGGCGTGATGAGACTTGAGCTGGCCACGGTCTTAAGGTAAGTCTGGGTTCAGATCAGGAGGTCACATCCTTCGGTATTTGTCAAATTGATGTTCTGCTGGCAGCCCGAACGAAAAGGCCGCAGGATGTCGAGGCTCGAGCACTTTGCAGAATGTTGTTTTCTTTGGGCGTACGGCGAATCTCTAACGGCATATTTTTGCTCCTTCCTGTATGGATTTCACATTTGCATGGGAGAAAAACTTCTTTCTTGTGTGTTTGGATTTCCATTGTGTGGACAACATAAAGGTCTCTGGGATGGGATGTGGGAAAAGGGAGTGTGCGCTCTCGCCTAAGTGCATGTTTTGAAGTCTGTTTGACAGCTTTGGTCGGCAGCTGATGTCAGAACATGGAGTCAACTTCACTCTAAGAACGCGGGAAACCAGCGAGAGGTCTGCTACTGCGCAAATCCCACAATATAAAAAATGTGGCGTTCCTCCAGGACATACAATGTTTAATCATTACACTAAGCCTGGAGTACTTCAGACAAGTGAGAAATTCACTTAGAGTAATAAAAGGTGACGTGAAAACCCAAAGTTGATGAAGAATTTCTGTAATGTGGATGGGAAAAAGGTGCTTTTTTATTTCGAAATAACACTGTTTTCAATGTAAACATCGTCAAATGTGATTTGCCAACACAAAATGTGGTTGTGGGCGAAGAGAAACTCTAGCCTTTGTCATTCATACAGAACCAAGTGAAGCAGGATATTAACGTAACTGGATTCCATCAAACAGATACTGTAATTAGAATCTGAATCAGTGATCATCTATCCTTTTATTATTTTCTGTTCTGTTCACCAGCCACTTGCAGGAAACATTTACTGTAGAATAGGCAATGAACTTCTTCACTGACTCAGTAGCTAATGCAAAAAAAAAAAAAAAAAAAACAGGCACAGATAGTAAATCTCAGGTGTTAAACCTTGCATTCTGGTCTCAGCCGGTGTTTAGCCTCTGTTGTGTCGGTTTATGTTCACAGTTAGTTCGGAAATTAGTTGAGAAGTTTAAACACCATAACTGTTTTTCCTGCTATTAGTGTTGAGTTTGGGCTAAAGTTACAAGTTAGGGTTAAGGCTAGGATTGGATAAAGGTTCGGCTTAGCCTTGGGGAACGGGTTACAATACGGGTGAGGTTAGAATTTAGATATATCACATGTTTAAAACCTAATGATCAGATTTCAGTGCAAAAAACAAGATGGACATCCAGGCACCAATTGCACCTTTCAAAGAAAGAGCGTACAAAGAACCAGACGACCTGACTGATGTACAACCCAGCGCGGCAGTTTGAAGACCTTGAAAACTGAAGATGTCCTGCCGAGCTGCCAGAAAGCAGCGGGTTCTTTGTCCATCCGTCAACACTGCTGCTCATAAATAACCTCTCCGGCTTACGTGCAGACACCGAGTCCTTCGTACTATTCGGAACCCAAGCCAAATGGCCTCGCCGGAGCTCGAAAGAACAAGAACGGGTCAACAGAAAAATGGCAGCAGGTGCTTTGCTGCTTGCAGAGTCAAAAATGTGAAGTATGTGTTTCTGGAAAAAAAAAAAAGTGTTGGCACGAAGGCTGGGGAGCTACAAATAAGGCAGTTTACAGGCAGCTGATTGGACTAACCCACGAGATAAATACCTCATGTAAATCTGCCTTACTTTTTGTCACCTATTAAAGGGAAGTTGATGAGTGATGTGCTTCTTCCATTATAAATGGCAATAGTCGGCGTCATGACCTTTATTGAAGCCCTTGGCTCCGCGCCGGGTGTTGCCTCTAGATAAAATCCCACGCACTCCCATTCTCCATTCTTCTCCGCGTTCCTATTGCTTTTTCCGTCTTGTTCAAGTGTCCCAAGTATAAGGTGTTTAATAAGTGTCCACATTTCCTCCACAAGGGGAAATAATAAATCCGGCCTCACTATTTCAATAAACAAAAATGTACTACAATCCCTTTCACAACGGCTAATGAGAGAAAAGTGTGTTTGGCACATGACGTTTCGCGCGGATTGGCCAGATGCCGATAGTCTGTTGTTGAGACAAGGAGTGTTTCTTGGCGTGACATGAGGGGGTTCCAAATTGAGCCTCACCTCAGCAAGTGTGATTTTTGTGGATGGCGTCATGGACAAAATAACAAGCATGATAAAAAAAGGATGTTAAGCCCGGTGATAGGTTCAATTGTTCCACTCATCCCTGGTTACGATGATATGATTGGGTACCTGCAGCCAGTTTTTAATCGTTGACAATAGTGAGCTGGACCACGCACACAAAAAAAACCCCGCACTTGTTTCTATATAAGTTACAAGACCCAATCGACTCATGCGATAGAACCAATAGAACGTCCGATATTATGACATCAGAGTATAAGGAGATAGTGTATTAATATTCCATTTTAAACATTCTCCTTAGAGCCTTTTTATTTATTTTTTTTGCTTGTCCTTTAAATTGTTTTTTTTTATTTGGTTCACTGACTGAGGAAGCTAAATAAACATGCTCAATTCTCAGTGTTGATTGTAAAATATTAATAATAACAATTGCATGTAACTTGTCTTACCTGGGTCACCAAAGCGACTATTAGTAATGGTAGTAGTGGTAGTTGTTGTTGTAGTAGTAGTAGTAGTAGTAGTAGTAGTAAACCAAAATTATAATTAAAAAGGCCAATTAAACACCTGGATGTGAAGACAATTTAAATTGTAGACCAGTAAATAATAAGATTGTAACAGGTTAACACCAAAACGTATGTTCAAACCGATTTCCCAAATAAAACAACCAAATTAGTTTGGACCCTGTTTTTTTTTTTTTTGTTATTGTTGTTGTTTTTATAACATAATAGCATGTCCCACCCTTTCAGAGTTATAAAAAAAAATCAGAAAGCAGCCAGGTTATTGGAAAATGTATATGTAGATTTGTTGCAAATATATGTATACAAAGTAGTAACTACGTAATAGTGAGGTGAGTGAAAACAAGCGCTTTCAAATAATATGTAGGCAATACCTGGTTGACTGGCAAAACTCCCATTTTCAAATATCTGGCCTCCGGGTTTCCTGCATTGCCGTCAGAGTGTCGAATCAGCAGCCCAAGGTTGAGTGTCATTAACAAGGATTCCACACCACAGGGGAAAGTTATCCACCTGAAAAGACAGCTGATGAGCATACGTCAGCCACCAGACATGGAGTGGAAAGAGAATCCCTGACTGTAGTGGAAAAGCCAATGGTACAACATGGCATGAGAACTTCTCAACTATCTGCTTCTCCATTGAGTTCAAGGAGGGAATCCCCAAGCACAACCCGCGAGAATTGCCACCTCAACCTGCATTTCCTTCCTGTGCCACTTCAGCCAGGAATTCTTCCCGGGCTTCTCCAAAGTGGAAAAATGATGGTCCTGTATCATATTTCTGCACATTTCTGTACATACTCAAAAGGAGAGGAATTTTCCATGAAAATAAGCAGACTAGTGAGTCTCTCCTTGCTCATTATATGGGATATGGTATCACTTAAGAGCATTTAGGCAGTGCTTAATACGAGATTTATTATCTGATATAATGTACGTCACAGTCAATAACCATTTTTATGTTGCAGAGGGTTGCAAATAGTGCTAAGATTGGTTCTCCATCATGTGGCACCAGAATGTACTGGGTCACGGTTTAATTTGCTCTTTTCATTATGCTAAGTCTTTGGGATCTTTTGGCGGCAACTTGTTTGGTGTCTTTTTCTATATATAACAATTAAATAGTGCCTTCATTGTGTCTACGCGGATAACGTTATCGTGTGGAAAGGGGTCTTAAGGGGATGAACCAGAGTTCTTAAGTAAGAGGGGGTTTTATTGTTGGTTAAGGGTTCACAAGACCTTTAGTGCCCAGGAATCTTCAAAACCCAGGTTGGACAGGTCTCCCAATTCTAGTTCTAAACTCTGATGTCTTTGCCCTCTTAATCCATCTGCATTTGATTTCACTTGTGTGACAATACAAATTAGACTCGAGTGTCATTCAGTAAAGGCCTCCACCAAGGCCAGAATTCCAATTTGTCTAGGAAAATTAGAAAATTCATTAATTCATTAAACTTCCTTCACGCTGTTGCCTCACTAGGATTTAATGACAAGAAAATGAAACTTAATTCGCATTTTGGGGCACATCCTTGGCACAAGCCTGTCCAAAGTAGTGCAATGCTGCAAACAAACATGAAAACATAACCTCCATGGTGGAGGTAAAAATAGTTTTCAATGAAGCATCGGGTCAGGTCACACAAGGTTTGGAACGGTCCTATCGCTGCCAAGACCTAGAACGGTCCCACGCAAAGTCATAAAGGCCTGTGTGGAGTGACAAACACTAGTCTGACCTTTTGGTGCTCTCTCTTCTGTTCAATTTCCATTAGGAATTTTGCTTTCCGAGCTTTTGGCCGATTTGCGCTATAAGGGTACAGCTCTGGTGGCTTAGGCTGCTGGTGGCACCTGTCTCCTCTTCAGCGCCAGGGTGAGGGGACTGCCCAGCTAGTCTTGATCCCCACACTAATTGTTTTCAAAGCGAGCAGGATTTATATCGCACTAATGCAGGCGCCAGTGGCACTGCAGCCTCCCCCTAACCCTGCCTCCCCTGCGGCCCCCAGAGGGTACAGCTTCTCTCTCTCGGTGGCCAGAGATTGTCACCGTGGATGGCAGCGGCGCTCGGGCACCACAAAAGCATTTCACTGGCTGGATGGATTTGGACGCCATCCAGGAACCCGGTGACATGCTATAACATTCGCATCACGGCAAACCACTAAAATGACAAAAGAAGGAACAGACCTCTACCATGGACAAACAATCCTTAATGAGGCTAGTCTGTCCGACTCATTTGACTGATTGTTTGTACCGACACTGTTCCAATTCAGTCGTGTTTGTGGTATTACAAAGTTGGCCCCAGCTGCCACATTATTAAAGGTTCATCAGCTGAATCGTGTGGGTCACCAGTGCAAACCAAACCTTTGTACTAAACTTTAAAAGGCTTTTCTTGGCAACGGCCAATGAAATAGATGTGGAAATTCTTTAAGGAGTTTTTAACTCATTGCAGCCAACGAATTAACCAGTAAACCAGCCATCCATTTTCCATAGCGTTTATCCTCACTAGGATGGCGGGCATGCTGGAGCCCATCCCAGCTGACTCTGGGCAAGAGAACTGAACCGAACTGGTCGCCAGCCATTCACTCTCACGTTCTAAGCTACGGAGAATTAAGAGTCTTCAGTCAACCTACCACACATGATTTTGAGATATGGGAGGAAACTGGTGTACCTGGGGGAAAACCCCACACAGGTGTGGGGAGATCACGTAAACATCACAGAGGTGACGCCGGATATGAAACCCCGGTCCTCACAACTATGAGGCAGATGTGCCAATAATGATATACATGCTCCCATTTTCTGCACTGGTTTTCCCAACAATAATAACAATAATGTACAAGGTGGCAATTATTGAATGATTGAATGAATATTGTCTCCATGTGCAATTGCCTGGGAACCAGTTCAGGGTGTACCCTTCCTCCTTGCCAATGACGGTTGGGATTGGCTCCAGCTAGCCGCTCAGAATCTGCTCAGAAAATGGATGGATGGCTGTACTAACAATAATGATATAATAATAAAGGCCTTGGATTATAAGGAACTGAGCTCACCATCGGGGATAGAGTGAGGAATTTGTCATTGAACATTTATAAGCATTAATATGAGGCTATACTCAACTGACAGAGAATTGGAGTTTGAAGACTGTTTATAGCAAACACAATATTGCAGAGTTTTTATGAAAGAATTTGCAACATATTCTGTAATTATTAACCCAGTGACTCAGATTAATCCCAAAATGATGCCACATCCAGGATGTTTTTAAATATTATGGTTTAGTGGACCATAGAAAAGCACACTGGAACTTGAGGCGTGTCGTTTTTATACAGTGGCCTGTTCTCTCGTCTCTTTGCGTAGCGCAGAAGTCACTCCGGATCATTGATTTCATAGGCTAGTCCCCGCGAGGCCCGGTACATTCTTTGATGGTTGGTGCACTTAACATTCCACATGTATTTTTTTTTTTTTTGTCACTCCCACGCCTAATATGGCCAACCAATAAGTCACATCTCATGCAATCTGAACTTATTGGTGGCGTAATTACTGTAAGCGTGTTCCCTTGATGTAAATTTGAGGTATAAAGTACGAGCTGAACTGTTGACCTGATGACACAAAATCTTTGCTTTGGTCATGTTGTTGGCCTCTAAATGTTAGCTAATAAGTTATATGCATCTAGTATAAATCGGTAAATGTCAGTAATTAACGCAGGATTTGAAATGACAAATTTCAAGCAATAGGATTGTTTGTTCTTTTTGCAGATTGTCAATAATGTTGTGGTTGTTAAATATGTACTTCAACTTCGATGGGTGCCATCACTCATGATTGCCTCGCAGGTAAAGCACCGTGTAGCCTGATTTGCTCTAAATCCCAGAGGAATCCTTAAGAAAACAAACCATCATGTTTGACCTTTGCTCACTCTTGTAGTAACAGGGCTCCCCTTACGACTCGTATCGACTTCCACTCGAGTACAAACAAAAACTGACTAAAAGTAACTGAACACAGATTTTGTTCGCGGAGGGAAAACTCTCAATTAGTTGCAGAAATGAACAGACCCTGAATATGAAAAGTCACCACTTTTAACCCATATTTAGAGACCGGGTGGTATTGCCATGGAAGAAGCCCGAAGCATAAACTAATTGACGATAAGCAAAAACAAATCTGGCAACTTACCGACCGACGATGTACCAACCTTAGCGAATAACAAACTAGTGAAGATCTACCAAATTATTGACAAATGAAAGAAACCACACCCAAACCACCAACCAACTCACTGCTCAGCAAATTAATCCACGAGCTTCAGGCCTAAACCCTAACCAAGAATCTACAGAACAATTTCCAGATGAATGAACCAACAAATAACCGACGAACCAACCAAGTGGCCAAGGACTTGTCAACCTATCGACAAATCTACTGACCCACGAACTAGTTATCAAACTAACCCTAAGCCTAATTTCGCAACGAATGAACAAACAACCTCTTAATATGAAAAGTCACCACCATCTAACCTGTACTGAGTGGACAGGATGGTACTGCCAGGGTAAAAGCCCATTACAACTGATTTTATAAATATTTAGGCTTAGCTGCATTAAGGTGATTTGGGTACTTTACGCTGCTGCTGTGCCATGAGCACTTGAGTCGCAATCTGCTTAATTTGTACGGTGCCACCCCGCGCGCCTTTCACATTCCCTCGCGATAATATAAGTGCCCGATTGTATACTTACGTCACCGCACAATTTTTTTCTTTTGAATTTCACACAGCCGTCCGTCCAGGCTCGAGGACGGGGGCTTCCGTCATCCGTTTGGAAACGAAACAAAGACATGTAATAATTGATTTGGGAAGCCCGGGACCAGAGCACGCCTGGCACTTGTGAATAATGGACAAGTGGGTAGTGCGATGCCAAGCGATTGTGGCCAGACAGCGGAGATGCTGTGGCCAAGGACGAGGCTGCGTTCTCAGGGTGAAGTGGAGTCATTCCTGCGGTTCCCTGAGAGAACAATTACTGGAAGATTAAAAAGGAGAAAGCACGATGAGCACTGTAAAGAGTTGAAACGGAGACGTTTGTTTTTCCACTAAACGCTTGGCTCTGTGTGAGATTTCGAACATTTTTGTGGGGCTCCATCTAAACGAGGATGCAGACAAATAGACTGTGGTTCGTCTTTGATGGCAAGCCCAAGGTGCTGGCTCACACTGTGATTCTATCACAGAATTAAACCAAATGGGTGTGTTTCCTACCAGGGCTCCGATAATTTGTAGACAAAGAAGAGATTTGATCTATTTCAATAAAGCGAACGCAGTTGACATCCACGCTCGTGGATAAGCGAAGCTAACAGTTTGGACCACAAATGATCATGCAGACATTTGTTAGACAATACCAACATAATGTGGGCCACGGATCAAAACCGAAATACGGCAGTCTGAAATACTATTGGTCTCGCTCACATTGTTGTTGACGCCACTATTCTGCCAGTTGCCGCTTGTGTTTTGGAGTTTCGTTTGAGAAAACCACGTTCGCCATCGTATTACTTGAGCGAATGTCAACGAGAATGCGACTATTCAATCAACTATCTAGCAAGTGACCTAGCTAGCTACCAATTCAGCTCTATTGCTTGCAACTAAGCTTTCTGCTTATCTAGCTAACTAATAGCTATTGATCAAGCAGTTTTCTTTATCTTATGTTGTAGCATATAGCAAGGAAGGTATTGCTATCTCCAATTAATATATGTCAAAAAATCAAAAATTAAGGACGCATCAGGTTATGTTCACCTTTATAAATTGGAGTGCATTCTCGGTTCATCTTGAAATTTGACTGGAAATTCAAATATCACGTTTTTTAGTAGTGTGTCTATCTCTCCTATGCTGTGATTGATCTATCGATCTAGAGGTATTTATAAGTGCGTTAGCCTGCTATCAATTGAGCAAGATCACTCGTATTGCACTATCTATCTAGCTAGCTTTCAAGCTAGCTTTCGAGCTAGCAATGAAGCTCGCTTTTTATCTACAGTATCTATCATAACAAGCGAGAAACAGGCGATGTAGTTGGCAGTGAGTTAGCTAACTAAGTTATCGTACGCGTGCAATTGCAATGTAAATAAAAAGATAATGTTCAGTTTTTGCTGAAGCTCTCACAGAGGCATTCATTTAATGATAAACGCGTTATTGTGGCTAATGTAGCCAAACCCAGGTAACCCAAATATTATAAACACCTCTCAGTGCGATGCAGTCCACTGAAGAGCCACTGAGCAAAGTGGTCACACAAGTATTATGTTGTGTTTTCCCTCATCGCTGTCTAGTGTTTCACGTTGAGGTCGAGTACCATCGAGAAAACTGCAGCCCACAAGAGAATGGAGCCATTGATTCCCCTGAGGAATCATTTTAGCGGAGGGAGTATGTAGCGCTGGGTTAGAGAGGGAGCTATTAGCCGCTTCGCCAGCTCTGTCATCCATGACTTTGGAGGGCCTGACGTAGCATGTGCACACCCGCAAAAAGATCTTCATATAGAACCTCGAAACACTTTGTTGTTGTCAACTCGCTCGGTTCTTTTTGGTCTGAATTCCTGCCTCTCAAAAGAAAGGGGTCCATCATTACCTCTTCCAGACTCCCCCTTTTTCCCCATTTCAGCACCCCACTGAGCTAAGATATCAGCTAACACATGATCCTCTTAGGCCTGGACACTGATAGCCAATGAGGGGCTCGAGCCAGGGCTACGGAATAAAACAGACATCACCATCAAATCAGATAAGACTCACGCGTTGATCGGCCCGAAGTGTTAAAAATGTGTCTTTGGACATCTTTCAACACGGATTCCCCAATTTTGGTGTGTTTTTCCCAAACTGGTGTGTGAGATTGTTGTTTGATTGATGTTTTTGAAGGCATAATAATTATACATTTACATTGGCGCTTCCCCAGATGTAATTTTATTTGTATTTGTTGGGGAGGAGGGTAGTGTTGGGCGAAGGGGGTGAACCAACTCGGATAGGATGTTGAAGGGAGTGCCTCACGGTTCTGAGGCCCCGGGTTCAATCCCGGCCCCTCCTGTGTGGAGTTTGCATGTTCTGTCTGCGGCTGCGTGGGTTTTCTCCGGTTGCTCGGGTTTCCTCCCACATCCCCAAAACACGCGTCGTCGGTTAAGTCAAAATTTCCCGTTGGCGTGAATGTGAATGGTTGCTTGTTTGTATGTGCCGTTCTATCGGCTGGCAAACGGTTCAGGGTGTCCCCCGCCACTCACCAGGGTCGACTGGGATAGCTTCCAGCTCGCCAACGACCCTCGTGAGAATAGGAAACTAGATTGATGGCTTGATATTGGTCTGATTAAAAATAAAAACTACTGCTGCACATTTTAGTATTCTGTTAGTCAATTCTTAAACAGTTGACATGGAAGTCAGATATTTACATATTTATGTTTTTTTTTTTAGGTATTTTGTAACGTTTTGATTATGTTTGCATTTTTTTTTTTTTTGCTTTAAGGAGGTGGGGTGTCAGATTTTTTGAAATATGCCATGTTTGGGGATTAATGGAAAATATGACTTCAGTCATCTATAACGAGGATTCCCAAACTGTGGTGTGCAAAATTGTTATAGCGATCTGGTATGAAAATGATACATTTTTAGAGTGTTTTTGGAGGAGAGGTGGGGGTGTGTTTTAGCCAGTGTGTAAAAAACACTGTTGAGAAAAAAAATCTTTTTTTCCTTCTAAAAAAAACTCTTTTGGCACTTCTTTTTTGCATGTTTTTGGGGGTTGGGTGAGGATGGGTGTAATTCAGACTGGGTGTGCCAATTTT
Source organism: Syngnathoides biaculeatus (assembly GCF_019802595.1). NCBI lineage: Eukaryota > Metazoa > Chordata > Actinopteri > Syngnathiformes > Syngnathidae > Syngnathoides > Syngnathoides biaculeatus. Next base: position 3,776,757 of record NC_084652.1, on the reverse strand, counting down.
GGCAAAATCTTGACGCGGGTGCCTAAAAATTGGGGAAAGGACTGCTCTGTCAGCACACTTCACCAAGTCAACCTTATGTCCGCTTTTACATTCATTAAGTTTTTATCAGCTCCAACCTGATAAGATCCAGGGTCAGAAGCCATTATCCCGACATCACAGAATATCAGATGACGTCCCGTCCGTGTTGTCAACGGACTTTTCAAGAATATTTCATTGTGTTTCTTGGCTCGTGCTGGCCCTGTATCAACAAAGGAAGCCAAACCCTCCACAGCTTTTTATGATTAAGTAGACCAAAGTCAGGAATTTTTTTTTTTTTAATTCCACAGTTCCTGCCAAGTCATCCTATATCACTTCAGCAAGCCAAAAAACAACGTATGGAATTACATTAGTGCTACAAAAAAAAGAGAAGGAAAAGCATCCATCATGGCAAACGTGGCATTCCACAGGTTGCATGCCCTTTAACTAAGGACTTTTTACATCATCAGGTGGCTGGGAGCACTGGAACTGGTATAAAATGCACCTGCCCTTTTAGTTACTGACTGTATGAACTCCTTCCCGCTGCCAGTCTAGACACCCAACACCTGCTGCGGATTCATCTGCAAGCCGGCTTACTCCCAGTTAACAAGACAACATTGAATTGACACATCTTTTCAAACTGTGAAGTGATACTTTTCACTCAGTGTACCAGAAGGGGGGGTTGGCAAAACCATTTGCCTTTTTTACCCAAATCCAAGAAAGAAGTCTGTGACACTGTGATCCCATCAGTCCTAATAGTCAATTCAGACTGCTCGTATTAAGCAAGGGTACCTTGCCTCAAAATGCCAACGGATCCGAGGTGGACCAGCGCCCCTGGGATGAAATCCGCCAGCGTTTGGAGTGCCGCTGCGTATTGCCTAACAACAAGAACATAAAACAAAACTCTTACCCTGCAAAAATAACGCGTAAACCTGCTGTCTGCCCGAACGGGGTGTCCTCCTTTTTCAATCAGCAAACCTGCAACAACACACGCTGACAAAGAAAGGAAAGCAAGCATGTCGGAGGACAGCTGCGCAGGCTTTCAGGAGGCAATAGGTACACGTGCGTGTGCATGAGTGCATGCATGTATGTGTGTATATACACATATATATATGTATGTTGAACTCGAGTACCGTAGGTCATTTTTGAGAAAAACACACCTGCTTTATAATGAATTGTGTTCTTTGGCCAGAGCGACTAGTGGAGTAATTGCAGCTTACAGGCAGGGGGATCAGGTGTTTGCGCGAGTGTGCTTGTTTTATTCATTTGCAGCCAGTTAAGAGCCAAAGTGTCACTTCCCCTGCGGAAAGAGAGAAATTATGGATTTAATGGACCGCATTTAATCCGAGAGGAGCCTGACCTACGGGGACAATTAATTAGGTACACTCTTAAATCTATTAAGAAAGTTCTGTTAAAAAAAATATTTAACAAGAGGTACATCGTGGGTGATGACCGCAGCGCACCCCACCGAGCATTTCAAAATTATTAAGGTATAGTAAAGCTAGGATGATAGAGGTCCTCACTACAATGATCATCACGGTCACAAATTCTTCTAATAAGATTTTTTTTTTTTTTTTTAAATACTTTATGGGACATATATACATACAGTATTGTGGGAGGTAACTAGAGGACTTTAAGATTCAAACTATTCCAAAATGTCACGGGTGGGTCTGGAATTTAAGTAGCGTTATGAGCTCTGCAATTAGTTCATACTGTAATCATTTTTTTATCATAAAAAAAGCACTAATGAATTATTACAATTATATCCATCCGTTCATTTTCGCAGCCGCTTATTCTCACGAGTGTCGTGGGGGAGTGCTGGAGCCTATCCCAGCTGTCAACGGGCAGGAGGCGGGGTACACCCTGAACTGGTCGCCAGCCAATCGCAGGGCACATGGAGACAAACAGCCGCACTCACAATCACACCGAGGGGGAATTTAGAGTGTCCAATCAATGTTGCATGTTTTTGGGATGTGGGAGGAAACCACCGGAGAAAACCCACGCAGGCACGGGGAGAACATGCAAACTCCACACAGGCGGGTCCGGGATTGAAACCGGGACCTCAGACCTGTGAGGCCAACGCTTTCCATCTGATCCACCGTGCTGCCTACAAATATATTTAAAATGAAATTATAATTTACACATGTTCATTATTCACTTCAAATGAGGTGAGGCATCCACTAGGGGGAGAGCCCTCTTATTTCACAACATATTGGGGAATACAATTAAAACGTGTCTTATTTAAAGTTCAGAATAAAACTTTACATCAGCTGTAGTTTAAATAAAAATGATTTTTAAAGCATGTAAGGTAGGTACTCGGAGTGTCTCACACAGTGCGGATTGTCCAAATGTCAGATTTGAAAAAATAAAACAAAAAAACAGTAACGTTAGAAGCCCAGTTAGAATACTACATCAGCTATAACCATAACATATATGAACTGATATCCTGTAATTAATACTATCCATACATGATATAAGCTTAGCTACGTGAACTATAGTTATTTTCCACGTTTAAGGCAAGGAGAAGAGCCGCTTTGATCGGTGGTAAATGAAGGGGATGCACAGGTCTACGAATTTACCAACACCGGTCCACCTCAGCCCCGCCTGAGAAATCATGGCCCTGTATGTCCATCTCTGAACGGTAGCATCCATGATGTCTATTTTTGGGGGATGTTTATTTTTCTCAAGTGGAGGTTACACCCGGGGATTAATTGGTAAATGCGATCAATCAAAGCACAGTAATCCATCGACAGCTGCGATTGTATTCTGGAACGTTTTGGGCTAAAACTCGTCTGCTTCTTGAGGGGTTGTGCAAAGGTGTTTGGGGGGGGGGGGCGGGGTTGCGACCCTGCAAGGTGCACTCGTCTACCCCGAGCAACGGCACGCTTTCGCACTGACAGCTGCTGCGCCGTGTTGACTAACACCAGCGTAAGTGCCGAAGAGCATGCTTGCTCAACCTGTTGACAGCTCCTCCATAATTCAATAAGTCGAGGTGGAGGACTAAGTCCCGCCACTCGGCAAATAGCCGTCCTGCGTGATGAGTGTTTCTCGTAACCCCCCACCCCCTTCTCCTCCTCTTGTGATAATCTCGCCGTCTCTCTCAACGATCACTGCAAAAGGTAATTGAAAACACGAGCTGGAAAAAACACGAGTATCACTGACACAAGGAATGTTCTTTTGTCCCTGGACGGCTACGCGTACGCCATCCTGTTTTAACACGTTCCAAGAATTTGTGCATCTTGTCCGCGGGTCAACCACTTCGACAATGCGCCCCCCTTTTTCCATTATATTGAAAATGAGCTCATTCCTGATTTTCTTGGTGTTTATGTTGCCGTGGAAACAATAGTCTTTAATTTAATTTGCATTGAGCAACAAAATTCGACTGCCCTTTGGTTACAGTGGAATTTCAGAGTTTACAATTGGGAATTGTACCCTGAAGTGTTCCCAATTGGTCAAACCCTCAAGGGATGACTTTAAAATAAAATATGAGAACTGGACATAATGTTGTCTGAGGTTTTGAAACGTGTTAGGTGCGTATAAACATCAAAGGAATAACTGCACGTGTTTTGCATTTTCTTTGGCTTTTTTTTTTGCATCACTTATTCTACAAAAAGAGCAGAAGAGAATGTTACAAGTAAGGCAAGGTCGACCCACACCACAAATCATTTTTTCATTACGCTTTAGTCCTTTGTCAAAAATGTTAAGACATCTTTGTCGTTTTTCCCGACTTATTAACCCGTCTTTGTGCTTTTGACGTTGGTTAAGAATGTGATAACATTTCACTTGCATGAGTCGCACATTTTTATGGTTAGATATTATTTTGAACAAAGACTGAAGGATTTGCTCGTGATTGTCTCAAAATATAAACAAAAGTTAGTTTGAAGAACTGAATGACCACAGACTGTTATTTGAATTTGCTCTTCCAATTCCCTCTTCTGTCCAATAAAAGCAACATTCCAACTTTCCCACAATCTCCCCTCCATGTATCTAACCGACTCCAATTGAGACTTAAGTCTCTCCTGGCTTCCGGCCAGTGTGTTAACCCCAACTAAATCAATGGATTAGCTATTTAGCCCAACCTCACTACACAAACACGCTAGCACACTCGGTCCGATATGGCATTGCTGCTGCCGCTACCGACGCTAATCTTAGAGACCAGATTCTCACAAAATGATGAGCGGTCACTCCCCGTTGCGGGCCCAGTTGAGAGGCACCCGTTGAATACGCCGACGGACCCTCGACGAAACCCTGCCATGCTTTCGGGATTTAATTTAGCCCCTCACAAAGGCTACAAGGGTGGGAATCGACCCGAAGCAAACGTTCTTGCATTTCTGGAGCGGATTAAACTATCTCCTCAGCTCGCATTCCCACACACCCAATGCAACAGCAGAGGTGATGAATGAACAAGCAGGTTTCCTTTCCTTCCCGGGGTCCATGCATAAAAAACTTTTAACATCTTAACTTTTTTTTTAAAAACTGTATAAAAAAAAAAAATAAAGCTCACACGTATAAAAGAAATGTACATGTGTGCTCAGTACTCTTATGGTGTGGAGTGTACTTGAGAGGACCAATACAGATGTCTTTCAGAGTATAAGGACTGACTTGTAAGTAAGGTGTCACCTCGACTTTACAAAAATGTAGTAGTAGTAATTGTAATAGAAAGTTCCATTTAATGTCTCGTCTATGGATCGGGCGATTTTGGTGTTGAGGTGGGGGAAAAAAAGGGACCAAAACAGAAAACGTCACAATTACGTGGTCCATGGGGTCAGCCGAGCTTGCCGTTCACCACACACATCAGGATTTCCCATTATTAATAGGAAACGGGCTTGACGCTCACGAGAGAGTTTTCCTTGCAAATTGAGAAGAACAAAAAAAAAAACCATATAACACTCATCACACCACAGGATCCCAGATCCCAAATTTATCTCAGGGTAAAATTTTAGAGCGAGAAAAAAATCAGAAAATCAGGCCTACCAACTTTGATCTGATAGGCAAAATCAAGCGCAAATTCCATCCAATTATCACTCACTAAGGTTTCATATAACGACATGATGACTGCTCAAACTCTGAAGTTTCGTGCAGTTATGTGCGAAGCATATTTTCCCCAAGCATTTCAGTCCAATTCTGTAATGTAACATCCCAGGGGTGTTGCTGGGTGTTTATGGGGTTTTTTTTTTGTTTGTTTTTTGTTTTTTTTATGTCAGGCTTTTGCTGCACTGAGCGCTCACGTGCTACCCTGAGATGATGCACAACGTGATTATGGTCCCAAACATAAACATGGAGTCTGTGGCTCAGCCAAACTCAGTCTTTATCTGACATGTAGAATTTGACACCGTAAATATTGAATATGTTTAACATGAGCGATTATTGGCCCTAGTCACCGATGGTGTAGTTGTACACACGCATGACTTTGGTGCGTGCAGTCTGGGATCGATTCCTGCTCAGCGATGGTGTCGATATCTGCCCTACAACGGACTGGCGACCAGTTCAGGGTGTACTCTGCCTTTCGCCCGATGTTTACTGGGCTCCAGCTTTCCTGAAGATGAGCGGAATCGATAGATGGATGGATTACTGCCCCTGACTTCTGAGGACATCAGGGGGAAAAAATAATCTTGAACACACCAAAAAATTATTGCTCAGAATAATCTTTTAGAGACATGCGGTAATACGGGTTTTGCTGACATTGATCAAAAGTTCGGGCCTTACGGCCATGCTACCCCGAAAACGCCCGATCTCGTCAGCTCTCGTAAGCAGAGTGGGTTTGGCCCTACTTAGTACTTGGATGGTAGACCGCCTGGGAATACCAGGTGCTATAAACTTCTCTTGCCAGCTAAAATGCAAAAGGGTTGCGTCAGGAAGGGTATCTTGCGTAAAACTGTGCCAAACAAATATGCGTCATCTGGGATGACACGCTGTGGTGACCCCCAATGGGACAAGCTGAAAGGAAAAGAAGAACAAAATCAAAAGTTTGGGAAAATGTTCAGATTTGTTGGTGTGTGTACCTGGTTTGAAGCTCACACCTCTTAATATTAATATTGAAGTCATTTCAGTTCCTGTAGTCAGTGGGCCACGCACTTGTGACACATGAGGTCAGCGTTACTGTTGAACCCCTGCCACAGCGTCTGGTACGGTGAAGCAGGGCAAATGTGCAGCTGCGCGAGGGCTGCGCCAATGCTACGCTGACACACTCTTTGTCATTCAACATGGTCGCTCATGCCCGGCACTGCCAAGCCAATGTGAGTGTATTTTAAGTAGAAGTACGAGGTATGTACAGTTCCTGTGTTGGCATCGCTGTTTCCTACTAAACATTCCTTGGTGGTCTATGTTATACATGCTAACTAACACGAGGGCAAGTAAGGTAGCGGAAAGTGAAGTGGACTCTCTAAGGTTGCACACGCGGTGGTTCACATAGCTGACTTTCACACAGTTGGCGATGGATTACTTCCCACTGATTGAGGTCCGGTTGATGCCACACAGCTCAACTTTGGTTTCATCTGACCACAGCACTTTCTCGCGAGGCTTCTCTGAGTCATGAAGATGTTCACTGGCGAACCCACAGCAGGCTCGTACATATATGCCTTGTTGAGCCCGAGGGACGTTGTGGGCACTGCGAGAACGCGTTACCAACTGTTTTTTCATTGACTGATGTCCCAGTTGCCTTAAGATCATTAGCAAGTTCTAGATGAATACTTAGCTCAGTTTTGCTCATGATCATCCTCACCTTCTGAGGCAAGATCTTAGATAGAGTTCCAAAGGGCAATTAATGGTCATTTTGTGACTTAAAACGCGCTCACCAAGGATTTTGCGGATGGTTTTGGATAGCCAGTCTACAATCTTGTCCCTGACATCTTTGAAATGGTCTTTAGTCTTCTTGCTTACGGTGATATAATGACTGAAAGGGAAGGAATAGAGTCTTAGAACGGGTCTGGTTTCTACATTTGATCAGTTGATATCAGGAGTATTGGTATTATTTATCACAGCAAACGGAGGCGGTTAATTTCTTTTTAGATGGGCAAAATTACAAATTCAGCAAGGCATAAAAAAAAAACATTCCCGTTTGAGCAGTAAGTCAAGGTTTTGGGACTAGATTAGAAGACCTTAACTGGCACATCACTTTCCCTGATTTTGTTTTTCATAATCAGACCAACTCTGAATTCACTGAGCATTTGCTTGATATACTGTAGATGCTGAGTCTCTAGCAACATCACCCGCCACTCTCTAGTCCTCCCGTCCTACTGCACGCTACATTGCCGTCGGGTCAGAGGCGCCGGGTCTAGCCCCGGTGCCGTGTATCCTAATCACATAAGCTCACAGGCTAATCCCGAGGACAGCTGGGGAATCTTTACGGCACAATTGAGGCATGAGCTGGACATCCACTTCACTGCTGTCTCTGTGACACCCCCCCCCATCGCCCCACCCCGGGCTTTCATCAACCGGCCCCCTCCCAACATGCAACTTATTTCCCTGCCAGACAGCGTGTGCGGTGGCTTGAGGGTCAGCGCAGCTGCTGATAGAAACTTCCAGGTCATCCCGCACTGCTACATCCCTCCTGTGTTGTTTTAGCATCAACATTGTTGGGAGATTTATCCGGGTGATTAAAAAGTCGTACATCACCCTCGCATAAAACGGACAGCGTTGACAGAAATGTCACTCTGACAATTGTTGACGGCAGGTTCGATAGCACATATCGTAGCTGTAGTGTTCGATAGCCGCGACGGGAAATTGTGCATCATTTTCACCGTTTGAAAAAAATCCCACGTATCCATAACGGCGAATTTTCCACAATGTTCACTTTGAGCGATCCCTAAACGGAGTGCATGTCCATTAAGTACATCCGACGGATCTGTCTTCAGACGTCTATCGTGGTGTCCTCGCTCTGTTAGACAGGTTAAAGCACTAATGTCTATGGAGATTAGGATGAATAATGGAGTAATGGGAGGAAGTAAATATAAATGTTTCTAACCCTGCACCTCTGCTGGCAGCCTCTCTGAGGCTCCGTTGCCAAAATCACAGGCGTTTGCTCTGATTCCACCCCAGCCCCCTTTTCGAAAGACCACAATAGGGTCCCCGGAGCCTCTCAGAGCATGCCGGGCCAATACGGGGGAACCCGCATGCACCGTTATTATTTATTGATTCGGACTGTTTGTCGTGTTTTGAGGCGCTCGGCGATTTACGCGTACGGAACTCTCCAGTTGGAAGCGTAGCAATGTGAAAAACGAGCTTTGTCATGCGAAGCGGACGTTTTTATGACTCCGAGTGAGTGTTGAAAACCTCCATTATCCGGGCCCGGCTTGCGAGGAGGCCCTTAAAGACGCGGTCCCTCGTGGGCGTCGTCCAAAACGGAGCTGTTCGTTTTCTTCCAGTGAGAAATGTTTTTTTTACGGGCTATCGTCTATCTCAAAAGCCACTTAAGATTTAGTGCAACCTCTCTGCTGTTTCATAATCACGGTCTTTAACAGAGTAATATAAATCTAAACAGAAGACATTAAATTCATACAACCTTAAGTCGCCTGTGGAACATTCAAAGTTGAACATTTTTTTTTTTCTAATTCCAAAGCAAAGTTTAACCAAAGGAAGTAATGTAAAGTGGATGGATTTGACCATCTTTATGAATACTACAAGCAGTTTTAAGTAACTTTATAAATTGCCATACATTAATAAAAAGGAAGCACTTTATGTTAACACTAAAATGAAATTAAACTACCAGATTTGTTAAACTGTTCTTATGTTATGTTGTCTAAATATGTATGTATATGTATTTCTGATTGAAACGCAGTGGACAGGGAATGGGAAACAGAACTTTGGCATGATTCTCTGAGCATTGCAATGTCGTAGTTAGCCATTAGGCTACACTTGGCATGTTTTTCCTCTTTTCTTTTTTTTTTTTTTTTTTTTTTTTTAATCTGTCAGGTGCCTGGTGACAATCAAAAACACCCATAAACATGGAAAAGCTTCGAGGCGGGGTCACAGGAAGGAGGTAAGGAAGTGAGCGACCCGTCGGACTCCTCGCAGACTTTCCTGAGGTGGAACTTTCTTCACTTTTGTTTCCCCGCCTTCAGAAAAGAAAAGACAAATGAGTTCCAAAAGACGTACAGCATGAGCTAAAGTGTTTTCATAGCGGTCAGCGCATATGCTTCACCCTCCTTGAGCGTTTAGCTCATGCTTGGATTGCCTCATTGAAGCCCGAAGTCATAATTGTTCGGATGGAATCTTTTACATGATATCGATTGTTTTGAACAGTAAAAATCACATTAATATAAACTCCAATTATAATGCACGGAAGAAAAAAAGACCCACGGAACTCTGTGGTTACCCGACCTTAAACCAAGACAGGGTTTGTTCTTCATTTTGGCGTGTTTAAGCAATTATTTATTTGTTTGATATTGGCCCAGATATGATTAAATGTGAATATTTTAAGATAATCTCGTGATTTATTTGCGTTTTTATTTCTGGGAACTCTACCGCTACCGAATAGAGTTGACATCATGGAAGACTCCAGGGGTGTCAAACTCATTTTTGTCACGGGCCACGTTGTACTCACGGTTTCCGTCAGGGGACTGTTATTACTCCAATGTATCATATTTACATGCAAAATAAATGAACTAGTTTTGGAGTCGGTAATCAAGTTGAGGGCGGCACGGTGGATCAGCTGGTAAAGCGGTGGCCTCACAGTCCTGAGGACCCGCGATTGATCCCGGCCCTGGCTGTGTGGAGTTTGCATATTCTCGCCATCCCTGCATGGGTTTTCTCCGGGCACTCCGGTTTCCTCCCACAAACCAAAAACATGCAACATTAATTGGACACTCTAAATTGCCCCTAGCTGTGATTGTGAGTGCGGCTGTTTGTCTCGCTGTGCCCTGCGATTGGCTGGCAACCAGTTCATGGTGTACCCCGCCTCCTGCCCGTTGACAGCTGGGATAGACTCCAGCACTCCCCGTGACCCTCGTGAGGATAAACGGCAAAGAAACTGGATGGATGGATGTTCATGTTTGCTAACAAAAACGCTTGTACTTTCTTATTACTTCCGAGATATGACGATTTAAACTTTTGGTAGATTTTGCCAAGTCGCCCAGAAGTTGACACATTTGTCTTCGTGGGCCACATTTAATCATGTGGCAGGCCGGATCTGACCCCCGGGCCTAGAGTTTGACACCTGTGATGTAACCTATGTCTATTTTTTAAACAGAATTTAATTCGCTAAAAGGCATCGTTCCAGTGGAAATTCAACTCCCATTCGGACATGTACTTTGGGTCGCATCAGGTACAAAGAGGTGTGCAAAGAGTGCTGCAGCATTTGAGCTTTGATGGTGGGGACGACGCTTTGCACAAAGGGATCTTGACAGCAGTCAGCAATCAGACCAGCAACAGCTAGTTAGCACGTTTCGATTTTTGACCGCAGTGGTGCTTGAACCCTCTCCCTCCGACTTCCAAAGCCCTTCCCACTCTGCGAGCGATACTGACAAACCCTTCGGCCTTGCGCTAATGATAGCACTAGCTTCTTCTTGCGATATAATTTAAGGGATTTGTCAAAATATTGCACTATTCTGCTTGCACCGTAATTTTTTTTTTTTTTTTTTTTTTGGGTAACTGGGTTGGTTGAGATTAAGTTCAGTTCTGTTGCTGGTACTCACAAATACGACCTTAATAATAATATTAATAAGTTACTTTTTTTTCTTGTATGACTCTGTGCAAGTAAGTAATTTGTCCAAAACCCAAAGTAATCTGTCCACAGCTGGATCTTTGGCATTTCAAGCTATACAATCGTGATTGAGCGTCTCAGTAACAAGACCGCAATCAAAGCGCAGTGGAGCAAAACTGCACACATACATACGTCTTGCGCTGGAATAACAACATTCCGCCGCGCCGCCCCCCCCCCCCCCCCCCACTTATAAAACTATCTCAACAGTCAGAAAGAAGTTGAAGATTCCTTCAGTTTTTTTATTTTTCTTTTCTTCATACGTGTGTGCAGGAGCGAGTGTTTGAGTTGCGCCCACTTCCTTCATGGTAACAGCTGTCAAAACCTTGTCGGATTACAGCACACCGCAAAGTTGCAGCTCGTATTAGCAGCCTGGTACCGGAGGGGAGGCAGGAAGCGAGTGATGGGGAGCTGGGAGGGGGCCGAAGACGCTCCCGAAGCTGCTAATTTAGGTACACGTGTCATGGGGATTTGCTATTCCCGTTTTAGAGCAGATATCCAATAATTTTTGTTTTGCTTTGGTGAAGCTCAACGTTTAAATTCCTATAAGCCACGAGAAAACTCCCCAAAATCTCCCCTTCGCCCGCTCAGGAGGAGAATGTTGAATTAATAATAATGCAGGATGCGGGTAATTCCCCCCACCGGCATAGTAATGTAATGTATGTCTGATGACTCATGTGTTTCATTTCACGGTGATTTTGCTTGACGCTGACGTCGAAAAAGGAGAAGAAAAAAAACCGCATGAAATCGTGAAAACCCAACAACGTGTCGTAGCATGATCGGTCATGTATATTCCCGAGGGCGGCACAGTGAATCAGCTGGTAAAGCGTTGGTCTCACAGTTCTGAGGACCCAGGGTTCGATCCTGGCCCCACCTGTGTGCAGTTTGCATGCTATCCCCATGCCTGTGTGGGTTTTCTCCGGGCACTCCGGTTTCCTCCCACATCACAAAAACGTCCAACATTAATTGGACACGCTAAATTGCCCCTAGGTGTGATTGTGAGGGTGACTGTTTGTCTCTATGTGATCTGCGATTGGCTGGCAACCAGTTCAGGGTGTACCCCGCCTCCTGCCCGTTGACAGCTGGGATAGGCTCCAGAACTCCCCGCGACCCTTGTGAGGATAAGTAGCAAAAGAAAATAGATGGATGGAGGGTATATTCCTGATAACATTTAGCGAAAGTTCCAGTTTTTAGCATGCTAAAATATAACGCCGCCAGACATGCCATGCATTTATGACCTCGGCCCTCAGTCGGCACTTACTAGACCAGGGGTGTCAAACTCATCTTTGTCGTGGGCCACTTTGTAGTTCCGGTTTCCCTCAGATGGCCGTTACGACTGTGAAACCATAAAAATTTTCATCGTTTGTCATCATATTGACACGTGAAATTTATGAATGAACAGAAATCAAGGGTCATGGTTTTTTTTTTTTTCAACGATTGTTGATATTTGGTAACGTACAAACACTTGCAATACCTCAAAGTTATCGTTTATGATATGACAATTTGAAATTTTGGTACAGATTTGAAGAAGAATCCTGGAAGTTGACATACATGATTTGCCTTCGCGGGCCACATAAAATCATGTGGCGGGCCGGTTCTGGCCCCGGGGCCTTGAGTTTGACACCTGCTTACTAGTCTTAATCCAGAGAGAGAGAGAGAGAGAGAGAGAGAGAGAGAGTCACTAGGGCCCAAATGACTCACCATGAATGTGTGAAGATAATTTAAAAATTCATTTTTATTATTTCAGATTTTTTGTCTCGCCTTTGTTATACAAAGATGTTAAATAACTTAAATACATTCTTACCAGTCACTTGTGATCTGCTTTCATCTATGAGCTATACACATGAGGTAGAGGGCAATAATTTAGGGTTCCCATGAGACAAGACAAAAACCTTGTTGGCGTGTTGATATTGGGGTGTGTGTGTGTGTGTGTTTTGTCGACGAAAGGCACAAAACCGAACAAAAACAACGACGACAAAAAAAGTACTTGTAAAAGTGACAACAATATATAAAGGCTTTTCACAAAATTAGATGATACAAACAGATCAAATCCAATGGAAACATTGTGGCGATGGTGCGGATGAATACAGATTTGTTAGGGTTTTGTTAGTGCTTTGAGAAAACAGCAAGTTTGCATTTGGATACATGAGTCTTGAAAAAAAAAAAACAATACAGGATATAAAATCAATTTAGTCATATTTACACTCAACACATGCTCAATATATTTAAAAAATAATTTATTTTTTCTACAAAATAGATTTTTTTAAACTATTTTTTTGTACATGGTCTACTGCTAGATAAACAGTGCAGAGTTTTGGATTTTGAGAATGTGGTGTGACGTCAGCATCATCTTGACGCATCATTCTCGTTATGTACACTCTATAAACAAAGCCAAAAAAATGCACTTGGTATTCCTGTTTGTCTTCAACGGGTTCACCAGCCAAGAGAACTTGGTGTTTTCTTGGTGGGGGGGTTTGAGCGCATACCGAAAGTGTGCTGTGGCAAGCAGGCATTTGCGCTGCATAGTTATTATGGTCTGCATGTAGCGTGCAAACTTCTGAGTGCGTCTTTTTATTTGCTTATCGAAATGCTTCAAATTCTGGACCAACGGTTGCACGGTGCAGTATCTATGATTAGAGTCTATCCTGTGGTACCCTGAAGTTCTGGTGCCCTAAAATTGATTTTTGGGTGAAATATATGGATTTGGACACTTAACCTATTGCAATTCACCAGATCTCATTTCAAAGCATATATACGTAAGTTTCCATTTATATTTTGTAATTTTGTTTGGCCAACCTGGATCTTGTGCGACTCTTTGGTTTTCCAGTCATCCGTTTTTGCGCAATTACTGGTATTATCCATCCATCCATTTTCTAACCGCTTATCCCCACAAGGGTCGCGGGAGTGCTGGAGCCTATCCCACCTGTCAACGGGCAGGAGGCGGGGCACACCCTGAACTGGTTGCCAGCCAATTGCAGGGCACATCGAGACAAACAGTCGCACTCACAATCACACCTCGGGGCAATTTAGAGTGTCCAATTAATGTGGCATGTTTTTGGGATGTGGGAGAAAACCGGAGTTCCTGGAGAAAAGCCACGCTAGGCACAGTGAGAACATGCCAACACCACACAGGCAAGTCCAGGTTTGAACCCGGAACCTCAGAACTCTGAGGCCAACGCTTTCCAGTTGATCCACTGTTCCGCCTTGCTTGTATTAATTAAATGAATTAATTTATACTTCCTGTTTTTGTTTCCAAGTAAGGACTCTCAGCTGGTATTCACCGACAACTTTAGAACAAAAGACTTTAATTTCAAAGCATCCAATTACGATCGATTTAATGTCCTGAGAATTGTAATTTCGATTTTGTGTGGTCAAAATGTTTAAGCATCATTTGCATGCAATGTTATTTTGGCGGGTTTCTGCTTCCTGTATTTCTTTCTAATTAGGAATATCAGAAAGTATTATCCCATTTTTCTGTGAACAAAAGACAGAATTATTTGTGACACAAACAAAAGGTGGAGTATTGGTTATTAGTTATGTTTTAGTGTGAGTGCTGAGTAACGATGTAGGCTGCTACAATCGGTTCCGGCGCTGACTCCCAAATCATAAATTAATAATGTGTGTTTTTAATCATTGGTAGTTGATTTCCCATAATTCTTGTGTGAGTTAAGTGAGCGTTAAACATTGGCTGTCGATTAAAGGTTTTACGACGGCGACAGTTGTGGACGAACTGCGGTTTAAGAATGTTAGCTTGTTTCCTGATCTAGTTGAACATGTGCCTTTTTTACCACAGAAGAAGAAATCTATTTACAAAAAAAAAGGGGGGGGGCTTTCTGGGCTTCAGTGTGGGAACGAAGTCTAGCATCCAAAGCTGCCCCCCCTCCCTCACTCAGTAGTCACAAACAAGGCATACACAAGGTCCTATAAAATGTATATCTTATAGATCACTGGTGTCAAACTCAAGGCCCGGGGGCCAGTTCCGGCCCAACACATGATTTTATGCGGCCCGCGAAGGCAAAGCACGTGTATGTTTTTGTTCAAATCTGTATCACAATCTCCAATTGCCACAGATTGCAAGCATTTTTTTTTGTTTCCAAAGGTCAACAATAGTTGAAAAACTCATTACCCTTGATTTCTGATTCCAAAACTAATTCATAAATTTCACGTGTTTTTTGTCATAATGGCCCTTTAAGGGAAACCATAACTACTACGTGGCCCATGACCAAAACGAGTTTGACACCCTTGTTCTAGATGATGATTCCTCAAAGCTAAGTGCAGAAGCCTTCATCTTCACTCTGACCGGCTGATTATGCAAATGAGGAATATGGCTCAATTTGGCAATGGTACGGTGGCCACGCCCCATCCACAGTTTTCTAGCAAGACCGCCGTCGTCTCCGTGATTGATGCTTGGCCTAAACTGTCGTAGTGGTCCGAGTCCTTCCCTGAACGTTGTTCGGATGAAGGCACAGTATTTGTATTCCTCGTTTGCATCCCGCCATCAGTCACAATATTAGGCACACGTGCGCCAATCCAAACCAGAGAACAGAAAAGGAAACTTAACCCCAAAATATGTAGCCCGACCATAATTCTCATCGTGTATTTGTTTAACATTGTTCATTATTGATCTTGGTCATGCAGAATTGCACTGCGTCACACTCGAGAGCTGGTTCTGCAGCTCTTGCATTGGATCTTTTGGGCTGTTCAGGTGTCCCTAATCAAGCCCCCAGTTAACTTTCATAATACAACTTACAGCTGCGAATTTATGTATCACTTAAAAAATAAAGTTTAGATTTGTTCGCCCCCCCCCCCCCCCCCCCCCGGACACGTGATGGAGGAGTCCTCGTTTAAAGCTTCCAACCGGCGGGAACGGTTGCGCAAACGGCAAAGCGTCTGCGCGGTTTAGTGGTTTTTATTTGAACATAAAGTTAGATAAGTGGCATGTATGATGTCTTTACAATATAGATATATTTATACCTATAACGTTATTATAAAGTTATTTACATGCATATATATATGCAAACACACAATGTGTGCGCGTGTAGATATGTGCGTGTAGAGTGAAGTTCATACACCCCGTCTGTTTTTTTTTTTTTTTTTTTTGGGGGGATCATGGATGGATCCCCGTCGCGGAATACAAAGAGTCTCTTGGCTGTGCTTGCACTTGAAAAGAATTGTTTGGTAAGCACAGTCTGGTCAAGGCTTGAGATGTTCACCCAGTTGTCTGAGAAATAAGTTGGTCTTTCAATGAAAAAACAAGAAACAGAATCCCTCAAAGTGCTCATCAGTGTCCCCACTTCCATGACGGCGTTCAGCCCTTACAGGTGTAGACCTCCTCCCGCTGCGTGCACTGCTTGCATTCCACGTAGCAGCACCAGCGCACTTGGCACTGGCAGGGCCGCGTCACCTCCCGGCTCTGCGTGTTGTGGCCCCGCCCGCAGCAGATGGCGTCGCAGTTCTTGTCCTTGTAGCACTTGCGGGCGGCGGTGCCCGACGAGTACTTGCTGGGCCTGCAGAAGCTGGGCGAGTCCTCGATGTGCAGCAGGTCCATAGTGCGGGGGATCTGGTCGTTGACCTGCAGGGGCGGGGGCGGCTGCTGGTGTTGCTGGCTTCGGCCCGGGGCGGAGATGTCGCCCTCCCCCGTGGCCTCGTTGGTGGAGCTGCCCACTTTGACTGAGGTCTCGTAGCGCTGCTTGAGGTGCTTGCCGACTTCGTGGAAGGGCTGCAGCTGCCTCCAGCAGGTCTGGACGGTGCAGGAGCCGGAGACCCCGTGGCACTTGCAGGTGGTCTCCACGCCAGCCTTGATGACCTGCTCGCCACAAATAGTGGAATTAATTTCACGAGCTTCGCTTGTCACTCAATTTAGTCCCACGGTGACTTTTAAGTGCCCCAATTTATGAGTTTTGGGTCTGTGAATTTTATTCCGCTTTGTGGGGTGTGAGAAGTTTAATCCATTCGTGGGCAGCGTCCCATTTCTGGGACATCATGAGTTTCACGCATTATATCCTTCAGTATATAAAAATATTTAAGCGTTTTAATCTGAAGCCATACTTTGGTATCAGGAGACGATAACTCATCAGTTAAAGTTGGCAATTAGATTTTTGGGCCGAGATTATAAATTAGTAAAGTTATCATATAATTTAACCATAAACAAAAAATAAGTGTTATTACCGTGATTGTGGCCTGTTTGGAGACTTTTATCTCAATGAGGCAAAAAAATTACAAGTGGAACAATCAAGATTCTTTTATGTTTACTGGAAAAACAGCCAGACAAATGCTAAATGAGAACATTCTGAAACAGCGAGTCCAACTCTAGCCCCTGACATCACTCACTAGGCCACACCCCTTAAAGGTACACATCCAACACACAAATATTACAGACAGTTTTAGTGCAGGTTTCATCAACCATTTTGGAACTGACAGCTGCTTTTTTGGTTAACGGAAAGGGCTGATTAGCATTTCAAAAATACCTTTTATTATGTTATGATTAGTCATGAATGATATTTTGATCATGTTAAACATTTCTCGCAATAAACGGCTTATCAAGATAGCAAGCAAGTGCAACACTTTATTGATATAAATCTCGTTTTCAAATAATCACTACATCATTCCTAGGAAATTACAGTTTCCTGTCACTGGCGAGCTATTATTTACCACAGGGTTGCCAACTAAGCACACCCTTTATTTTATGTTTTAATGTTTTTACACAATTACCAAGAACACATAAGAAATGAATGCGTTCTTTGTGGCCTGCAACAGATCAGTTGCATTTCAAGTCATTTCAATTGGGAAAATGTATTTCATATAGATATCGAATGTGTTAAATCTTTAATTCTCGATCCTTGGGGTATTTGGATCAGTTTGATTTGATTTAAGCCAGACGGACGGCCTGGCCCTCCTGCCCCGAGGTCAGCCGGGATCGGTTCCACGTTCCTGAACGGGATAAGCACGATACAAAATGAATAATTTAAGGAACTCTGTCATTAGTGGCTGGACTGTTGTGGTTTCGGAAGATGAAGGTGCTTCTTTATTTATACAAGTCTCCGGGTTCATACATAACCCCATATGGCATTTTAATCAAAGTCAATAACTATTATTATGATGATGATATGTGGGAGGAGGTTGTTAGGTGAGTTCTTCTTTCAAGACTTGCACGTTTCTGACAATATCCACTATCTATGCTTTCACCCTATTCGCTTTCAAAACCAAGATACGAGCCGGCCTCGAGCGTGTTAATCATTCCATCACTGCGAGAAAAACGATCAGATCTACACAAGCGAAATACTCACGAGCTTAAAAAAAAAAATAGCGCCACATTCGCATCCTTGCGTCCCGGTCCCAAAAAAAAAAAATCCGACCGCAGACCGTCAAAAGCAATGAGCGTCTCCGAATCAATGACAATAACACATTGTCCGAGACGAGAGGTTTTTTGGATAGCACCTCAGTTTCTCCGCCACGACTGCGAAAGAGATCAGTAAGTGCACATTCATCACGGCAACAGGTTGGGAAAATGCGATAGGTCAGCTTTTTGGGGGCGAGCGGGCCAGCACATTCCACTACCGTCCTCTTGCGAATTGATCCCAAAAAAAGGTAAAAAACAATGTTGTAAATCTCTAATCGCCGATAGGAGCCCCCCAGGGGATAATGTTTGGAGAGGCGAAGGCCTCAACGGGACGTCTGGGCCACCTGTTTCGGGGTATAGCGCAGCTCGTTTTCAACCCAAATATGCAGAAAGTCACACATTCCAATCCTTGAGTTTGCTTTGGCTCCATCGATTACAACTGTCCTTGTATTTTGAGATATCAACCATTTTCATCTCGCCAGCACATTTTTTTTTTTTTTTTTTACACCGTACATCTGATAAGAGAGTAATGACAAATGAAGACTTTGACAGAGTGCAAAAACTTAGAATAGAACTGTTTTTAATCTGGCAAGGATCAAAGGCCAAAACTACTGTTTTTTTAATCTCTCTAATCTTTTTTTTTTTTTTTTTTTACCATTAGGATTTTAACACTCCCCAAAACAAAGATCTTCATGAAAAATAACCTCCTAAGTTTTTTATTTGATTCATTATATCATTAACCCAAAGTGAAGATTTAAAGCTTTTTGAATAATGGTTGGACTAGAACTCTACACTCACAAAGACGAGTTGACAATTACATCTATAATCCGCGATTGACATCCATTCATTTTCTGAGCCGCTTATCCTCACGAGGGTCAGGGAGGTGCCAGAGCCTATCCCAGCCATCACCGGGCAGCAGAGAAAGTACACCCTGAACTGGTTGCCAACCAATCCCAGGGTGCGTGGACATAGAGAACGGGCGCAGTCACAATCACACCTATGAGCAATTTAGAGTGTCCATTTAATGTTATATGTTTTTGGGATGTGGGAGGAAGCCGGAGTGCCCGGATAAAACCCACGTAGGCATGGGGAGAACATGGAAACTCCACACAGGTGGGGGCGGGATCAGAACTGTGAGGCCAATGCTCTACAGCTGCTCAAGATTGATGTATTTTATGTATTCCGGTATATTTTGTTTGCAAAGCTGACATGCTAACATCAATTTTCCTCATTAAGTAGAAAAATGGCTCTAACAAAACAAGTTGAGACTTGTGTTAAGTTATTGTCTGACTTTTTTTTATGATGACCGTTTGAAACACCCGAGCCAAGGCATCACACAATAATGATTTATCTTTTTCTTAATCTTTTCGGCTAATAAATCGCATTTGCCGGGAGGAAAAATGTGGACCCTCATAGGGGTGTGCCTGCATTAACGATGCTCAAACATGACAGATTAGATCGAGATGAGTCCAAATGATTACAACTATGTTGGGATATTTTCTCTCTTCATCAATTTGAACTCCACAACCTTATCAAAAAAATTAAAACAAATGCTCACCTTGAGGCCCACGTTGGTGTTGTGCATGTCCACGCGTGCGCGCAGGTCCTTGTTGGAGCGTTTGCCCAGAAAGTCTTTGACAAACTTGTTGGCGTACTTCAGGTTGTCGCCGCAGCCGCCCCACTGCCACGCCTTGCGGTTCTCCAGGTCGGGCGCCTCGTCGCACGTGCAGCGCTCCATGCGGCCGGCGCTGCACGCTTTGGCCATGGCGTGCGTCAGTCCTGCCGAGGAAATGGCGTAGAGGAAGGCGGTCTCTTTGAATCCTTGGGGAAGCAAATACGTCGTTGTTTAGGAGATGTGATCCATACATTTTTTTTTTCTTTAGTAGCTTCAGCAGGGATACACAGACTTCCCTTTCCCCAGCCACTTTTTCCAGCTCTTCCTTAGGGATGCCGAGGCATTCCCAAGACAGCCGAGAGACATAATCTCTCCAGCGTGTCCTGGGTCGTCCTCGGGGTCTCTTTCCGGTGGGACATGCCCAGAACACCTCACCGGGGAGGCGTCCGGGAGGCATCCGGATCAGATGCCCCAGCCACCTCATCTGGCTCCGCTCAATGCGGAGGAGCAGCAGCTCGACACTGAGATCCTCCCGGATGACCGAGCTTCTCACCGTTCTCTAAGGGAGAGCCCGGACACCCTGCGGAGGAAACTCATTTCGGCCGCTTGTATCCAGGATCTTGTTCTTTCCGTCGCGACCCACAGTTCGTGCCCATAGATGAGGGTAGGAACGTGGATCGACTGGTAAATTGAGAGCTTCGCCTTTCGACTTAGCTCCCTCTTCACCACAACTGACCGATACAAAGTCCGCATCACTGCAGACGCTGTCGATCTCCCGCTCCATTCTTCCCTCAGAAGCGAACAAGACCCCAAGATACTTGAACTCCTCCACTTGGGGCAGGATCTCATTCCCGACCCGGAGAAGGCACACCATCCTTTTCCAACTGAGGACCATAGTCTCGTATTTTCACAAAAACAAGTATAATAAATACTAAAATACTATTGTACAAAATTATACTCATTCCGTTCTTCACCAACTTTAATGCTCTCTAAATATTGCAACTTGTTAATTTGATTTTTGAGTATAAATTAAATGTAGCCTAATTTAAACATCCGGCACCGTGTTCGAGTGGTTAGCATGTCTGCCTCACGGTCGAGAGATTGTTGGTTTGAATCTTCGCGAAGTTCAGCTGGGACGAGCAAGCGCCGTAGAAAACGGAAGGAACCTTTCCCGTACCTCTCTTGAGCATGTTGGCCCGGTGGCGGCCCTCCAAGGTGCAGTTCCACCTCTCGAAGCGGAACTGATACTGGCATTCTAGGGCGCTCATGGTGATGGCCTCACGTAAGGTCTCCGCCACGCCCGGGTCACGTCTGCACATCCTGCGCTGCTTCTTTTCCAATTTGAGCCGGTCGCACAGCTTGTAGTGGGCCCGGCCCACGCTCTCCTCCGGTAGAGAGTTCAGTGGCAGGATAGACAGCGGCTCATTACCGGTCAGCCTAAAACAGACACAAAAAAAGGAGTGAGTAGGAGCGCTTCGCTTTTTGAAACCGCTGACGTACCAGCCGGTTAGGTACGCTGCATACCGGGAACACTTTTAGCACTCTCTCGCGCGCTGTCTGGTGCCTTTTAAAATTCCAATTTCTCTTCCAAAGACAGAGTTATAAATCGCTCAGACATCACAAATCACTGGAGGCCCAATATAAAAGTTTATAAGAGAAATAAAAGCGTAACCGTCTAGCAGACGCTGCGACGTCGATCAGCGGAATTGCTCGGATTCCTATTTTTTTTTGGACACGCTTCACATATTCCCAGGCGCTTGTTGCTAGGCAGAATATGTGGAATACAATGCATGCAATATGAATACTGTATTCTAGCTACACCTAATTGGCTGTTTAAATGACAAATTAGGGGGTCATTTTAAGATGTGTTTGTTTACTTAACCAAAATTGGGGGTTGGGGGGGAAATAAGGCCAACTCGGGAGAACAAATAACTTGCGCAGCTCCCTGGAACAGCAACAAAAATAAATAAAATACAGACGCACACAACATTGCTGCGTGACCACGATCTGTCAGAGAGTAATCCGCGCAGTGAACTAGTTTGACATCATGCGGTCGGACTACACTTCTGAATCCAACTAATCGAAATGGCTCTTGACAGCGGGTGCTTCTGTTTTGGTTAGCAAAGGTGCTCAAATTGGCTCAGCGTTCGTGTCCGAACGATAAGTTTCTAACCTCGTCGTCCTGATGGGAGAAAAGGGGGTGTCAATTTGAAAAATGCCTTTTATATATCTGAAGTCAAACCCGCTACATAACGGGGGGTTAATGAGGGTTCATGCACTTTCATCGTTGCTCTGCATTAAATATAGATGACAGCTGTTACGTTTGGACCATAGCAAGAAAAATACAAAGTAGGCAGCGATGGCCGCACTTCCAAAACAGCAACCAGGCAATGTGACAGCGAGCACGTTAATATACCGCGATACAGCATGGCGGCGCTTTCGCAGCTGCGTTGTTTAGATCTAAATGAGACCATACCGCAGGATTTACACTCTCATTATAGAATCCCCGCGCAAACAGAGAGAAATCACGGTACTCGGGATCTTTCGCGCTGCAGCTGCACACAGAACATGTGGCGCACTCACACTCCTTTCCTCAGTTTATTTAAGGGAAGCGTATACAAAAACAAACAAGCGCGGCCCCGCCACAGAGCTGGCAGGCCCCCGAAGACCACCGTTCTGAGGTCGCCACGGCGGGAGCGCAGCGCCCTTTTGCGTAAACACACGCACGAGGGGACACGACAGTCGGCCTGTGACCATTTTGGTCCCGGCGACTGACAGGACTGGCAGGCGAGCCGCTCATTATGTCTAATCTCTGGCAGCCTTCGCACCCTTAGAGTGAAACCAAAAAATAAATGGATTTGCAAGAGAGTCACAAAGGCACACGTGTTCGGATCGACGCCCACTGAAGGAGTTTTCACGCTTCGTTTACTGCTGGATTGGACCGAGTGATACACTCCAATACGTTTTATTCTGTCCTCAACCTTCCTGGTTCAATGACAACTCGTGGAGACCCAAGTCCCAACATCACCAAACCTCAAGTGTGGCAAATGACTGTACTTTTTTTTACAAATGTGAGGTATTGTTAGACCAAAAATTATACGAGTAATCGCATATACTGTATCCAGGTATGCAAGCAAATTATAATAATAATAATAATATTACAACGGAAACAATGCATTTTTTTTAAACCTTAGATGTCCACAATCCTATAAAATGAAACTGGACGGCTCATTTCAGAGACATATGGAGGGCTCCCACTAATCACCACGACAATATTCAGTGTAATATATTCAGTTTATGGATGTCACTGACGGTGTGGCGGTACACACGCCTGACTTTGGTCTGGGCAGCGTGGGATTCCCCCAGTGATGGTGTTGATATGTGCCCTGCGACCGACTACCGACCAGTTCAGGGTCTAGTCCACCTTTTGCCCGATATTAGCTGGGATAGGCTCTAGTAATCCACAACCCTTGTGAGGATAACCGGCTCAAGAAAATGGATGGATGATCTATTGGAATTTGTCTGGGCGTAAACGGCTCTGTGGCCTAAAAAAAGTATTGGGGACCGCTGTGAAAACATTGACACCATGAATTCATTGACTTTGTCTTGACTTTCTTCGCATTGGAGTCGGCTACAAAAAAAACTCGTATAAAACGATCGCTTTATAAAACAATATAGCAAGGACAACAAATAACTAATTGAGATAGAGCGGGCCAATGTTCTAAATTCATTCCAGCGTCAAAAGTATTTCCATAAGAATAGACTCATATGTCAAGTTTACTAAAAAATGCAGTCGGAAAAAAAATGTGAATCGATGACGAAGACATATTTGTGCTTCAAATAAACCTCTTTTTGTAATTCTTCCTCTTGATTTTCAACTGTAAAAAGATTAGATATTGTAAAAGCTCCAAAACACTCCTTCTACTTTGATGATGCGCAATTGTATCATGGATGTTTGTGACATTTGCACAAAATATTTCGTTGCATTCAAAATCTAAGAAAGAAGAATCAGATCAACAAGCTCCTCCTTCTACTGCGGACATGTCCTGTTCTGATAAAAACGGCGGCTATGCCACCTTGACTGGTTGCACCGCTCACCAGTACATGTACACATCGAGTTAAGTGAGCGTTAACACCAGAAAACAGGAAGTTGGGCCGCAGACTTGACCAAATATTCCTTAATCCTTTGCGAAAGCGGCACACCGATCCGCTCGCAGTGTCATTACCGCCTTCCAGACGAGACTATCAGCGCTAGGCCCAAAGTCACCAGGGTTCTTTAACGAGAGATTTGTTTTATTAAGTCAAATAACCGACTGAAGTGTTTCCCCCGGAGTCCTCACTTTCATTCCAGCGGACTTAATGGCTTCCATATGCTATGCGATATTGTCTTAAGGCTTGCGTGTGCGCGGCGCAATCGGACGCGGACGAGGCACCGGGGATCGGCTTTCGGATTGGGTCAAACGCTTTCCTTTCTGCGATGCCTGTTTGCCTCGCTGCTCCGTGCCTGACAGCTATAGATTTAGAAATGGAAACCTGGCAAGCCGCGTCCTGACACCGGTCGCTCTCCCGGCGTACTTACAGAGGAAAAACATGTATGATGGTAGCAGGCGTTCAAATGAGCGGTAACGCTAGGGGAAAAAAAAAAATGGAGGTCTTCTTTTGACGACATTTCTTTGGCTCGGCGCACGCACATAAACTTCGGAAGTTCCGAAATTGCCGTTTGGATAGTTTATAGATCCCATAGGAATTTCTGGAAATTTCTGGAAATCTTGATCATTTTAGAGTAGACAGATCGACACAAAGGAAGAAACAAGACATACTGTCAATTGTATGACTGGTTCTTTTATAAAAACGCCTCAGTTCCGTGTGAAAGAATCATAGAAGGGTACAAGCAGCATGGCACCACCTTACACACTGCTGTGGGATGCTGACGGTTTGTCACTGTGTTCTGTACTTTTAACACTGATTCCGGAGCCTGCTGTGGGATAGCATTCTACAAATCACACAACTGTGTTGAATATTGGACACGAGGAGCTATAGATCATTGCCATCTTTATTGTAACGGTCCACAGCTTTGTGGTTGGCACTGTAAATGCAGACAGGCCTGAGAAAAAAGGAGAAATTCAAATGTGGGGGAAGGGTGAGGCAGAGAGAAGAGATAGCGAGGGTGGACGACTTCAAATACTTGGGGTCAACAATCCAGAGCAATAGTGAGTGTGCTAAGGAAGTGAACAAACGGGTCCAAGGTGTCTGGTGTTCTATGTGACAGAAGAGTCTCTGCTAGGATGAAGGGCAAAGTTTATAAAACAGTGGTGAGGGCCATGATGTACGAATTTGAGATGGTGGCAGTGAAGAGACAACAGGAAGCAGAACTGGAGGTGGCAGAAATGAAAATGTTGAGGTTCTTGGTCGGAGGATTAGAAATGAGCTCGTTAGAGGGCCAGCCAAAGTTGGATGTTCTGGAGACAAGGTGAGAGAGAGCAGACTTTGATGGTTTGGACATGTCCAGAGGCGAGAGAGTATACTCATATTGGTAGAAGGGTGGAGAGGATGGAGCTGCGAGAGGAAGACCAAAGAAAAGGTTGATTGATGTGGTGAGGTTGGACATGAGGACAGTGGGTGTTAGAGAGGAAGATGCACGAGATAGGCTTAGATGGAAAAAGACGACACGCTGTGGCGATCCCTAACGGGACAAGCCAAAAGGAAACGAAGAAGAAGGTCTTAAACTGGAAACCTTACTGGAGGGGTACTATGGATTACTGGACCCTTGGAAAGAAACCATCTTTCCAACAGTGTGTAATTTACTGGCAAGTGACATTCATAGAAAATAGAAATAATCTTCCAAACACAATTTTTTGGTCAGGCCGACTACTAGTCCTCATGATAGACACACAGTGCTGCTCGATGGCATTTCCACAAGAGGCTTTCTAACAGGCTAGAATTGATCGCGATGTAATCTATCACTCTTATAACACAGGAATAAGGTAGCGTACAGAAAATTGGCTGTAATTGCCTGAAAAAGAGTCCTTATGCTGGTTACACACTGCTGTGAGATGACATTCCACAAATATCAATAAAAGAAATCCAAAAGTATAGAATACATTAGCGGATAGAAGTAGTCAAGCAAGCATGAATATCCAAACTTTTTTGCCACAAAAAACAGACAACCCCTCTACATTCCGGTCACAATCTGTCGTGAGGAGACATTCCATAAATTCATTTAAAATCCAAAAGTATAGGAATTACTGTCAGAGTATCCTTTAAACAAAGAATCTAATCTAAATAATATGACAGGTACAGATGTCAGATAAATTTGTTGTCATGATTGTACGCCGTTGTGGGACGTTGCTAATCCACAAAGAGAAATAATCAGGGTTTCCGACCGTATTATGGGCGTGAAAGATTCTTACAACATAGATATCGAGTTAACTACTTTATATTTATTACCCAAAAAAAAGCGGACACCTGGTGCTTAATCTCGCTCGCAGACTGCTGCGGGATGACATTCCAGAAAGAGAAATTCACTATCCTACTGTATACAAAGAGCATTTTTAAATCACAGTATAATACACCGCGTGCAATTTTCCCGACTTTTTCTTCTAATCTACTCACTCTTCACCACGAGTAACATTCCTTTTACGAGGAAAAATAGAACCGAGCAGAAACGTGCCGCCGCATGTCACGGCTGACAAACTCAATTTGACTTTGCAAATCCGCGCGCGACCTCTTATCGAGAGACGTGAACGCGACTGGAGCGGAGCGGCGTCTGCCCGCCCGCTCGGATCTTCACGACATCGCGCCGTGTTTTCACATCCCGGAGCGTTTTCCCTCAGGTATTTTTGTTTGAGGTGTTGGCCCAGCAACAGAAGTTACACACGGAATATAACACCGATGTATTAAAAAAAAAAAGAGAGAGAGAGAGAGAGAGAGAGAGAGAGAGAGAGAGAGAGAGAGAGAGAGAGAGAAAGTTGGTGAAGCTTTGTTTTTCCATTCACACACTTGCCTGGACAGACTCCTCCAGGACCTCCTCCCCCAAGTCTATCACTTGCCGGTTTGTTTAGTTCTTTCTCTGCACATGTCAGCACCTCCCGTCGGCCGTGACGTTTACTCTACATACATTTTCCATTTCCATCCCTCGTTGACCTTCACCATCATCACTCCCGTTTCTGGAAGTCACCCTCGGCTGGTGCTTCGAGTGCCGCCTCTGGATCTATAGTGTGCGGCGCGCAATTTATTGTTTGGTAGTTTATTGATTAGGACGTAGCAAAGAAGTTCGGCACACAATACGGCTGAAGATATCTGCTTTTTGAGATAGATAGATAGATAGATAGATAGATAGATAGATAGATAGATAGATAGATAGATAGATAGATAGATAGATAGATAGATAGATAGATAGATAGATAGATAGATAGATAGATAGATAGATAGATAGATAGATAGATAGATAGATAGATATAGATAGATAGATAGATAGATGGACGGACGGATAGATTGCTAAATTCTATCTATCTATCTATCGATCTATCTATCAATCTATCTATCTAATTACCTTGGCAGGGATAATACCCAAAATGGAACTCATACATTTGTAATTTACATTTTGTTCAAATAATAAGAATAATAACTACACAAACATGAATATGCAATAAATCATAGTTAATCCAACATTGACTTGAAAGTATTATATTTTTAACAAAAAATATTGAATCTATAGATATTCAATGTTTATTATGTATTTGAAAGTTTTTTTTATCAAAAATTGACCCATCTACTAAATCAAATGTGTATTGTTTACCAAAAAATCTGAATTATATTCAATCTACTTTTTAATATCTATACTGTATATTACATTGAATTATTTTGGATATATGTGTATATAGATATTTACCAATTTATCTGTATGTTCAAACAAGTGTAATATTTTTCTATTTTTTGTTGTATTTGAGAGTAATTTTTTTTTTGCTGCATATGTTTATGTTTTTCCTCGCGCCGGCACACGAGCACTTACTGACTTCAATCAGCAGCCAATCAGTCACCAGCTGATTGCACCTTGCCAAAGAAAAATCAAACGAAAACACAAACGCTCCAACTCCTCCATCATCTTGCGGGTTGGTCCCACTGCATGGAGCCGCCCTCTTCCTCCCCCTCCCCCTCCCCCTCCTCCTCCTCCTCCGCCCAACCCCTTTCCTCTCCCCCACTCTCCCCTTTATTCCCACTGGTCAATTACTCTAAACGAATGTCAATCATTTCCACCCAGCTGTTGGCTCCACACGACGCCTCCTCCAGACCAAAAACATCACGGCGGAAAAACAACGACGGGCCCGCATAGCCGCATATGCGTCCCGCCGGAGCGCTTATATGCTCGCGCCCGTTCGAGAAGCGCAGAACTTCACATGAGACGGCTTTCGACTGTCCTCCCCCCGCTGGCTTCTTTTGGGTGGCACGCAAATCACGGAACTGTTGGCTGAACTTCAGACCACCCTGCCCGCCCAATTGCCATCTGGTGTGTGGCAGCACGAGCCGTTGCCAGAGCTTGTAGGAATGCGGTGGCAGACAACGCTTTGAACGCCATTTTTTTTTTTTTTTTTTACCAAAAACAGAAATCCCGACATTTGCGGTGCGCGTGGTCCAAGGGCTGCGTGCGACTCTTAAGTGTAATAGCGGTCCGGTATAAAAATACACACTTTATAAGTGACTTTTTTTCAGGTTTGCATGACTAAACACGATGCCTTCATTGGCTATCGATGGCTTTGTTTTGACTTTTTTCTGATTCTTTTAGGACGATAACGTTGGCGTCTTGCTCAAAATGTTCTGCTGCGGATAATGAAGGCATTCCTACACTGCGGTATTATTCTTGTTCCTTAAAGCAAGAATACATTGTAAGTGCCAGCACTAGTCAAACTACGGTATTGGGATTAATATTGGACCAAATACTTCTAATACTACTAAACAAGCGGTATAACTGCACTGTACATCAACTTCTTGTTGTGAAAGAGATTTGCAAAAAGAAAAGCTGGATGACGGAATGATCATGTTTTACGATGCAGATTGTAGCTTGTAAATTGCTGAATATTGACGAACTTGTACTGATAGTGTAGTGGTACACACACCTGACTTTGGTGCGGGCAGCATTCGATCGATTTCCGCTCAGTGATGGTGTCGATATATGCCCTGTGACTGAGTGGCGACCAGTTCAGGGTGTCTTTCGCCTGAATCTAGCTGGGATAGGAGCCGGCTCTCCCGTGATCCTTGTGAGGATAAGTGGCTTAGATAATGGATGGATGACTAATTCGTTAATTACACAATAAAAAGCTATTATATATCCATCCGTCCGTCCATTCATCCATCCATTTTCTTTGCCACTTATCCTCACAAGGGTCACGGGAAGTGCTGGAGCCTATCCCAGCTGTCAACGGGCAGGAGGCGGGGTACACCCTGAACTGGTCGCTAGCCAATCGCAGGGCACATGGAGACAAACAGTCGCACTCACAATCACACCTCGGGGCAATTTAGATCGTCCAATTAATCTTGCATGTTTATGGGATGTGGGAGGAAACCCACGCAGGCACGGGGAGAACATGCAAACTCCACACAGGCGGGTGCAGGATCAAACTCTGGTCCTCAGGAACTGTGAGGCCAATGCTTTACTAGCTGATCCACCGTGCCGCCAGCTACTATATAATACATATTAAATAATACAGGCAGTACTGGGCTGATACACATCATATTTTCACAAAATTGTGGCCGCCATGAGCGAGGGGATGGGATATTTTAAAGATTTTTGTACTTTACAGACTTAAGTAAACAACAGCCGATAAAGAACATGTACGTTTAAACTACAACCACTTTTTGACATGTTGGGTTTGTTTCCCCCTCAAACTGGATCACACATTTTTGCATCTGAAAAATGTAGGCATAGGAAAGATGCAAGAAGAGGCAGTATTGTATCAGTTTTTCAAGGTTGTGGGAGTGATGCTTGACAGACAGTTAACCGTTGAGCAGGTTTCAGTTCCAACAGTTGATTTTTGAAGTTCTGCCAGTTTTGCAGCCTTGTAAAGAACATTTCTCTATGTTTTGACTTATTTTTAAGCGGAAGAAGGAGTTCATCGATTTTTTGGGGGGAGATCTTTATGACGCTGTTTACTTTGAAAAGTTCAGGAAAGTCTGCTCTGTTAAGCAAGTTGCGTGCCCTCCTGCACCCTCTGCGGTGCCACCATTGCTTGTGCTTAATATAGCCAAACTTTGGTGTAACATTTTAATTCATTTTGCAGGTTCGCGTGAGTCAACGTGATGCCTTTTTGGGCTGTTTTGGGAAGTCTTTTTTTTTTTTTTTGCAAGTGGGAAGGCTAAAGCGCACATGCTAGATTGGCGCCCGATTGAATCCCCCGAGAGCGCAGTAGCATGACATCTCATGTGTCACGATGAGTTGAGTCACGATCTGGACAATGTGTGAGACAAAGTGGAAGTCGGCTATCTCGGATGACTTAACAGGATGTGACCCGCCGTTATGTCATCTGCTGTCCTCACTGGTCCCCTCAAGCCTTGTCAGACCACCCCCGCCAGAAGAAACTTGTTTAAATGGAACAGTTCTCACACCCAAGTTTCAATGGCAAACACATGTTTTAATTTTTTTGTTGTTGTTGTTGTTATAGTCACAGCAGAGTCTGGTTCTTTAATCCAGCGCAGCGGTAGTTTGGGAATGGGAGTGTGTGGCATAGTAAGAGGTTTAAGCGCCCGTGTGCTTCTAAGGTCAGCGGCTCTGTTCTGGTCACTGTGTGACTGGCACAGATTGGGCGAACGGCGGCGTCCCGCGTGACTCATGACCCCCCCCCCCCCGCCCCCCGACGGCCCCTCCGTTTGTTCCAACCAACACCATGGCACAGGTGCAGGCCCGTACCAGCGCACCGGCGCACCTCACACACGCCGACACCAGCCGGGCCCAGGTGCGCGACTCCCGGACCAGGCCGGCGCGGTATTGCTGACTGAACGCGAACGCGATTCGGAACACCGTGTTCCCGTTTTTAAAGGCAAGACTACAAGAATTTAAAAAAAAAAAAAAAAAAAAAACAGCAGCTGTTTGAATCAGTCACTCCTTAGTGGCTGAAAAAAGAGTTTTCCGCCTGCATTCGCTCAGAGAAAAAGGCTGTTTTCGAAAACTGCGTTTATAGACGCTAATATGAGAAGAATATGAGAAACAAATGTGAATTTTGGGTGGCATTATTCTGCTCGTTATCATACAGGTGTGGAAACAGGAACTCGGAACATTCAGAAAGATGTTCTCTTGAGTCTTTCACTTTTTCTTTGGCTTTTTTGAGAAACTTGTTTCAAAAGAATCCGCAGCTTCACGGGGGCTTTTATGACCGTCATAGTTAACGTAAGTGAGAAAGTTAAGGGAGAGCGTGTCATTGTTTTACTATCGGTACTTTTAAACCTCTTTGTTTGACTGAAAACGTCAGCTTTTACGCACAGTGTGTAAATTATTACTGAAGATGTCATATTTCTATTTAAACTCGTATGACACCTCAACTCAGGCTGGGATTACAGAGGGAAAATGGACCAATTGGCCTTAAAGTTCTACTCGTGCGGAAATCACAAGCAATCAACATTCCAAACGATGGCCCAGCACTGAGCGTGGCCGCAGTCGTTATTGCCTTCCGAAGAGTTTTTGGACTATTTGGCTCGCGAACAAGCGTCAAACGTCATCCCGTCGAGAGTTTGACATCAACGGGAATTTCCTCGCCGTGTGCTCTGACGCTGCACGGACACAACACGCCTAGAACAGCTGGAGCCGCTGGCTCCTTTTTATTTTATTTTATTTTTTTCAAGTCCTCGCCGTGGTCTCTTTGGTGAGCCGGTGACGCTCGACCATCTCTGACGTGACATGGCCAAACACATTCAGAATCCCTCCTGAGCAATGTAAACGCATTCAGCACGGCCATTAATTGCCACTTTACTACCGGCAATAAAAAATAAATAAAAACTACAGTGGTCACCAATTTTTCTGATATATTTTTTTTTTCCTGACTTAATCTTTAAAATTAACAGGAAGGCATATTTGACAGTCATAAATTCATGCTGCGTAAGATGAAGTTGAGGCCAAATGACTTAAACACAAAGAGTTTGGGTTCCTGTGGTGTCCACAGTCCTCCTCGGGGGGCAATTGTGACCCATGGGTTAAAGCACAGGTGTCAAACCCAAGGCCCGGGGGCCATATCTGGCCCGCCAAATGATTTTATGTCGCTTGCGAAGGCAAGTTATTGTCATGGTCTTGCCAGTCCAGCCTTGGCTGTGGGGGTCCCCGCACAGCTGCACTGATTGCATATATTGGACCCAGTGGACGGTCTGGTTTTGCCAGATCGTCGCCACCCATGCCCCGTTCCTGCACTCCTGTATTCTTGATCGTGAACCCTGGTGTACCGACCTCCGCCTGTTCTCTGACCGACCCCGTAAGCTTGACGTCTTTGATACTCCTGCTATTGCTGATCGATCTCCTGTGTACCGACCCCTGCTTTGCCCGCGGACCTGGTCTCTACGCCTGATGTCTTAGTTACCGCTGCTCTACTTGACTGTCTGCCTGATCCCCGACCTTGGAACGCATTAACACTTTTCCCAAACTGCCTCTGCGTCTCCGGACTCCTGCATTTGGGTCCTCCTCCGTACCAATTGGTCTCGACAATTATGAGGATCAGATTACAAAACTAGCTTATAAATTTCATCTGTAATTATGAGGAGGTGGAAGATTTCACATTCATAACGGCCCTCAGAGGGAAACTGTAACTACAATGTGGTCCGCAAGAAAAATTAGTTTGGCGGAGTGTTAGCTTGTATTTGAAGGCTAACGGCTGGGTAGATCGCGCCTCTGGTAAAATGTGCGCGTGGGGCGAGTGACCCCCCCCCCAAGGGTTGGCCATATCGCTCATATCAGAACGCGCCCCTGTGCCCTAGGATTGTTTCAGGGCGCTAGCAGCCGAGATAGCCCCAGCTCACGGGGACACAAACGTTAAAAAATGGACGGACAGAGGCCTGCTGTTTCCCAGTGTTGAGTACAGTATTAGAAAAAAAGTCACTGGTTGTTCAATGCATTTAACTTACTTACGTTGGATTGCATAATAACGGCGGAAGAATAGCTAAGTGGCATAGCAGGCTGCCACATGGGGATGGCATTCAAAGTGTGATGAAAATCTAGTTGTGTCAAAAGAAGTAAAAAGCTGTAAAAAAAATCTCAACGCTCTCAGGTCCGAGTGATATCAGCATACAAGTGCTGAGAGAATCCTATCTGCTGGGTAAAGCGACACCCCTTGAGGTGGGGCTCAAACCACAGGATATCCTATGAAGTGGGGGAAATCCCTGCCTATCAGTCGCGCTTTCCCAGCCTTTGCCACACGTCAGGCCTAATCAGCCTTTACGGCCCCAGTAATGAGACGCCACCCGCCAACTACCGTCTGCACGGCAACGCCGCGGCTCCTAATGAGCCGTAATCATGCAAGAACTCCTCGCGAAACCACCGCAAGGCGAAAGAAGGAAAGGGACGCCGGCACCCACACCCGGATCGGGAAATGTTTAGACGTAATAAAGCCTTTTAAACGACAACGTGAAACCTGGCAGTGACTTTTAAAGACTGCTGGAACAGCGATGAAAACGCTGCAGAATCACCCCTTGACCTATTCGTTAGTCGATTATTTTTGGACGTCACTGGGCATAAAAAGTAAATAAATAAATAAATAAAGCGTATGATGACAGAATGTGTTTCAAACTCATAATAAGAAATAATGAGGTGTCTACCCAGACACTTTTTGAAGTGTACTCAGCTCTAGTTGTCTTTCTTTGGGGTAACTTAAAAATAATAATACAGGAAACGGCAAAAAATAAGGAACATTAAATGAGTACTGTAAGTCAGAACATAATACGCTAACAATAACATCAGCAATGGAGGATTATAACGAGTTTCCTATCGGATAATAAAAGCATCTATCGCAAGATAGCAATACATATTGCTATCAAGCTTTCAAGCTAGCTCAACGTCTAATTAGCTGAATTCGATGGCCAAAAAACAGTTTGTTGCATTAGACTAATAAGTGTACGTTCTTATCACTAACACAACTCCTTTGCATAGATAAATATCTTCTGAAATGTGTTTGTATAAATTCAGGAACAGGAGTTAGCATTGACTGTAGCGCTAACACAAAATCCACCTACAACTGTAATAGCGTGGCAACAGTTGAGCGTGTCAAGCTATTATATTAGCACAATTATGTTTGGCTTTTCAGGGCAGGTTATCACCAACTTTTGCGTTACCTGTCTGTTCCTTCAGTTGCTTTTAATATGCGGTCTGTTTCGGCCATTTTTTCCTCAGTCCATTTTTTTTTTTATGGCTCCTGTCCTTATTAGCATTGCAGTTGAGCTGGAGCCTTGCCCATCTGACTGAGCGTACACCCTGATTGGCAGCCAACTGCGTGTCGCATTTAGACAACCATCCACAGTCACATACATACCAATGGACAATTTAGGGTGTTTACAATTTGACATGGATGTTTTTGGATCGTGACAGCAGGCCAGAGTACCTGAGGAAAACCCACGCGAGCACATGTACAACATGCAACCTCCACAAGCTACAAACTCCCAACTGTGTGGGAGTTGTGCTAACCGCTATTTCACAGCACTGCCCCCGTCTATTTTTGTCAATTTTATCATTGAGCAACCAACGATAATACACAGCATGAATTTGACTGAAATCATTTTTATGTGGAGTTGAGATGTCATTCACTGCAAAGCAAGGCATCGAGGTAATCCCATCGCAAGTAACAGGTCTGCGTTTTTGCTTATGCCGGATACTGCGGCTCTCTTGTGATTGGCGATCCCAGCTCTGGATCTGGAATCTCACATGAACTAAATAAAAACAAACCATTGCCTCTTCACGATCCAGCACAGTTTACTAGACCGCAAAATGTTATTTTATTTTTTTTTTTTCTTTTAAACCAAGCCAATACCAGACGTCTTTAGGGCTCCATCACGTCCTTCAGCGAGATGAAGCCCCCGCAAACATTTTCCGATTACAAACGATAACGGATTTAGCAGGAGAGGGAGCACCTGCCACAACAGGCGCAGGGAGGTTGGGGGTGGGGGGTGGGGGTAGACGAGCGCTCGCATTCTTGTGGCAAAGGATGACAATTTAAGCGGGCGCCCGACTACGCCAGGAATCCCTCCCCGCCCTCGGCCGCGCAGACCATGGCCGGGAGACGATTGTGTTTATGTTTCACTTACGCTCCACCGCACTCTGGAAATTGAGTATGCAACGTTGACCCTCTATTTTGAGTAAATCAGTACCCGGGAGGCCCCCGCGCGGAGGAACATTTATTCCAGCAGGTCGGTGTTGTTTGTCCCGGACTGAGCCGGTGCGACACCGGTGTTGGATTTCCGTGCAGTCGACCGCTTTTTTGGCGTCTGAGTCACCTACGCGAGCTCTTTCCTCGGTCTCGTGTTCCCGGGCTTCGGGGCTCAATCATTCACCCAAACTCATTCATATTCGAGCCGGTGTCGTAAGACCATGTGCTTCCTCTCGCAGACACACAGCAGACCCGCAGAGGCAATTGAAAACAAATGCTAACAGAGCGAGTAAATATACATGAGCATTAGGGCCGTTAGGGGGGTGATGCGAGTGCCAGCGCAAGCCCGCCTGCCAAGCCCCGCTTTCCGGCAGGCGAGGAACACGGGGATTCGGCGCTACCCACGTGACCTCCGTGTGCTTGTTTAGGCGGCGGGATTACAGACGGTGACGCACTGAGCGGGTAAAAAGTGCAATTTCAGGTGCTATACGCTGCTACTCCTGCCGAAATCAGCGTTTCGCGACGTGTCCGCTGTTTCCACGGGTACTTGGGTTGTCTTTTGCACGGGTTTTGCGCTTACAGGTAGAAGCAAACAGTGCGCAACTCGGCTGCTGGCTCCGCTCCTCTTGGTGGTGAAACCGAGCCATTTCGCTTCAACTCGCTCTTTGGCTTCCACTCGTCGGCAGGA
The DNA here is from genome assembly GCF_019802595.1 of Syngnathoides biaculeatus. Classification (NCBI taxonomy): domain Eukaryota; kingdom Metazoa; phylum Chordata; class Actinopteri; order Syngnathiformes; family Syngnathidae; genus Syngnathoides; species Syngnathoides biaculeatus. Next base: position 3,741,078 of record NC_084652.1, on the reverse strand, counting down.
TGACAAAAGGAAGCCCGCCAAAGCCTCTCTAGTTGCAAAGTTCAAGTTCTAACCCCGGTCATCATGGCAACGAAAGTCAGACTCTCAACTAGCCCAGCAGGATTTGTGCCTGGGGGGTACACAGTCGCTCTCTCGAACCGGCTTATTTTAGCATAGACGAGAAATGCGGTGTAAAGTGTGCTCTAATACTTTATCCTTGGAGTATTTTAACCAAAGAATGTTATGTGCTGTACATTTAATAAGGCATCTGGGAACTGTTTTAAATTGTGATCTCTTTGAAAGCACATGAATACAGGAGAAGGTCAACCGGAAAATCAGCGATCGTACTGAACCCTCCATTTGGAATAGCACGCACAGAAAATGACATTTTTGGGTGTACCCCAAGGTGCTGAATTCCAAACACTGACTTTTACACCTTGGTAGAATACTTTTAGGTTTTTGGCCTTGGTAACAGACACCGAGTTACCCAATAGTCTTATGAGATCTATTAGTGTAGATCAGCGTGTAGATCATCCATCCATCCATTTTCTTTGCTGCTTATCCTCACAAGGGTCGTGGGGAGTGCTGGAGCCTATCCCAGCTGTCAACGGGCAGGGGGCGTACACCCTGAACTGGTTGCCAGAAATTTAGAGTGTCCAATTAACGTTGCACGTTTTTTGGACGTGGGAGGAAAACGGAGTGCCCGGAGGAAAACCCACGCAGGCACGGGGAGAACATGCAAGTCCACACACCCAGGACCTCAGAACTGTGAAGCCAACGCTTTACCAGCTGAGCCACCGTGCTGCCCATAGATAATATATGAAAATAAATGTGAATCAAATGGTTATTTAGAATACTTGTGTTTTAAAGGGATTTGCAGTTTTTGTAACAGATCTATCAGGTTTTATTTGTGTTTAGAATTTCATAATGGGCTTCATATGGCCCACGGACCAGAGATTGCCCACCCCTGGTGTAGCTTGTAGATTGGCCTGTAGATCTATTCCTGACCACGTCAAACCAGAGAGGCTTGTATATTTGATTGATGTGGCTCATGCTTCAGTTGAATTGTTTAATGCTTTACATTTCATCTTTTTTGACAGTTTTTAGGTGACAAACTGCATTATCAGAAGTCAACTTCTATACAGTTTTCACTGCTTATCGTTGGTCTATACCACCAGGACTAAAATAGGTACGTTCCCAAGTTATAAAAGTGAATAGTACAATGACAGAAACCCGTGACAAGTCTGTGTACCCCCGGAAAGTAAAATACTCGACTTTGTTGTACACTTTCGGTTGACTGTAGTGTTAAATGAGAGGTCATGGCGGGTCACACTTCTTACAGCCCACCCCACTTTCCTTGTGCTCAGACACGCACCTTTGCCCTCCAGCCTCATGAAACATTGACGCGAGCGTTGCGCGACTGTTATTTTTCATTCATATGAGCGATGGCTGTGAAAGAAAATAGTTCCTGCAGCCCGAGGTGTGTGATGTTTATGCTGGATCGGGTGGGGGGGGAGCGGGCGGCTAGGGGGATTTCTCCTTTTTTTTTTTTTTTTTTTTTTTGTGCAAGCCCAGCAGCAGACGTTTGGGCCACCACCAGTCCAGTGCAGTCAGTCAGATGGCTTTATTGTTACCAGCTGTTGCTTTTAGAGGCGGGCATGTACGTACACTCACCTTTCCGCACTCGACCGAGTGTGTATTTTGTTTGTTTTTTCACGAAACAAAAACAATCCCGCCCGCCGCTCAAAACGTACCGAGGTGACTTTTTCCAAACTAATCCCGACCAATGAACGGTAACACGTTGTCGCATCCACGCTCACGACGTAGTACTCAATGTGCAGTATTTGCAGTGTAAGTGTTCCAAGCGTACCACGCTCACCATAATTGTCACTTAATTTTTTTTGCTGCATTTTGAGAAATGACTAATAACTTTCCCGTAATATTAGATGCATTCCGATGTCAGTTGTAATAACGACTAGATGCTGTGTTTTCTGCTTGCTTTATGTGTCAAATTAATTCAATCACGTCTGCATGCCTTTACTCCTCTCACTTTGACTTGGGTTTCCATTTAAGCCCGTCAGTCACCGGCCTGAAATGGATCATGATAGCAGCGCCGGCGATTGCTTGTGCTGTCACTCAATGTGCGCGCACGTTAAGTACACGGAACGTGACAAATAAATGTTATTCATTTGATTTGTTGAATAGTTTGTCAATCATTTAGCGCCGGATTTACTCTCCTGTGGAGAGACGGAATCTAAAATTGAGGTGTTTTTTTTTTTTTTTCATTATTGAAAAATTTAAGTCTGTTTTATAAAAACAAACAAAAATGTATTAATGGCAAAAGTTTCAAGGGGTTACTACAAAACGAAAATTTCATTTTGGATGACCGATGCCACGCCAATTAAATAGCGACAATTAAGGTGGACGACAGCTCGACTCACCCGAAATAGGCTGCGCCGGGCGGCGGCAAGTAGAAGACGAGGACTACCAGTGTGAACGATAACCATCCCAGGAGTAGGTGTCCATCCAGCATTTTGCTGCGGCTCCAGGGCAGATCATTTCGTTTCTCCTGAGTAGCTGCGTGAAGCCCCGAGCTGGACGCTTCACTCTTATACATAGAGCGCGTGAAGTGCTCCTCCCATCCTGCCAGCAGCCGGAGAGAGAGAGAGTGAGAGAGAGAGAGAGAGAGAGAGTGAAAGAGAGGGAGGGGTGGGGGGGTTGTCATTATCAAAATGTACCATATTGTAATGTTTAAGAATAACGCAAAGGAAAACAAACAGAATATTTTTTAAATATACAGGTATATTGCCTTTTGTCCCTTAAAGGCTACTATAACTGGGGTGAAGCTAAGCTAAGCCCTTTAATTAGTCCTTATTTGGATTTTATATAAACACGATGCCCTGTGTTTTTTAGTTTTTTTTTCTCGAAATGAGTGCTGTGCAATGTGGACAAAATGTTATAACCCGATTTATGTAAATTTATATCCCGTCAACGATATACAGTGGTGCCTCGAGATGCAGGTGCCTTTACTGCCACGTTTTTTCTAGATACGAGCCGTTGCGAGGCCAATTTCTCGTCTTGAGATACAAGCAACAATGTGGAATATGACTGTCCATCCATCCATCCGTTTTCTTCGCCACTTATCCTCACGAGGGTCGCGGGGAGTGCTGGACCCTATCCCAGCTGTCAACGGGCAGGAGGTGGGGTACACCCTGAACTTGTTGCCAGCCAATCGCAGGGCACATCGAGACAAATAGCTGCACTCACAATCACACCTAGGGGCAATTTAGAGCCTCCAATTAATGTTGCATGTTTTTGGAATGTGGGAGGAAACCAGAGTGCCCGGAGGAAAACCATGCGGGCACGGAGAGAACATGCAAACTCCACACGGGCAGGTCTGGGATTGAACCCGGGACCTCAGAACTGTGAGGCCAACGCTTTGCCAGCTAAACCACTGTTCCGCCTGCTTCAAATAACTAAAACTAAAGCTTCACAATATCTGGTCACCTTCAATTGATATTGGAGTCGTTGTAGTTGAAAGGACATTATCAGTTAATGGGGACAATAAACCCAGCAGAAGAAGAACAAGAAAGGAGAGTAGCTTTGGAACAGTTCTAATGACTGTAATAATGGCTACATCTACATGTTTCGCCCCACTGTTTCTGTTCCAATATCCGTTGAACGTTACATCAGCACCATACTGATGCTATTTGTTAGCCCATCTGTGGCTTTTTGCATTGCTTTACTATGTTGTCGCTTGCTAGAGATACAAATCGTGTCTTATCTTATCTGCTTGTCTGAAGCGAGCGCTAAACTGTTCATTCACCAGAACTCAATGCAGCTCTGCTTACCTGTTGGCTTGGACATCATAACAGGGGTATTGCTTCTGGCAATTAGCCTTATTGCATATAACAATTTACACACTATATAAATATATACTGTTGTATAATAGCACGAGGGCGAAATGTAGAACATCTCACCCATAGACCCGTTTTCAGAAATAGGCAGGAAGCAAATTATTTGCGCTACTTTATCCTTTACAACAGAGACCCAACTACTTGTACACAAGCACTGAAAAAGTCAGTTTACCGCGATATGGTCCCCTTGAAGCATTGCAGACCGGTTCCTGCATCGGTGTGCGAAACGTATACTGTAGTACACGCGGCTCAGATTAACGTCAGACTAGTCCGACATCACGATTGAAGAAGACAGACGCGTCGCCGCGTTGAGTCAATTTCAGGTTTAAGGATGACAGCCAGATTAAGTATCAGTCCCGTTTTCGCCGAGAAGCCCGCACAGATGCGAGCCAGGCGGGTTCACGCGCAGTTCACCAATTTGTCGGCAACATCGCGACCGCGAGCCATTTCACAAGGGCTTCAAGACGAAACCCGGTAATCACTTGTCACATTGACAGCCATTGAGATGCACCGGCGAAGCTATCAATCATCCCCGCAAGTAACCTGAACTTGCTGGCAGGCCCGCTCATGAAAAATATTTACCCCTTTCGGTACTGCTTTCAATTTGAGGATTAGCGGAATGACGTGTAAAACTGCTGAGCCATGAATAGTGCAACTCTCACTGCAGCGAGTAGGATGAGTCTTTCAAATTTGGTGGCATCCAAACGCGTTACCACAAATTGAACTCGTTATTCGTCGACTTTTGTTTACTAAACATGCTAAAAGCGATCCGGCGTAGGTCGAGATATGCTGAGCAGATCAAGGCTGGAACGTTTAAAGAAAAAAAACTTCATTGGTAACAGAGAAAATAGTTATTAGTATCAGTGTGATGATTGATTACTTTCAAAACCTGCTGCCTGAAGTTCTTTTTTAAAAATTATTTTTAGAATCCAGTCCTGCTGTTTCACAGCACATAATTCACACGTCTGTTATATTGCATATTTTTAAGCATTTTTGTATAAGATTTCACAGCCGTGAGGCCCCCGCAATTCTGTTGTAGACATAGACACTTGCACATGGACTTACCGACGTCACGCGCCACCCTACCAAGTGAGTAGCTTACACAGAAATGATAATTTATATAATATTTTTCCTATATTTGTATATATATTTTCATTTCTTTTTTATTATTTAATTTTAATGTTTTTATGTTATATTTATATCATTCAAGACAGATTTTTTAAAATTAGTTTGCTTTACTTATTTTATTTAATTTATTTAGATTTTTTTTTTTTTTTGGTGCATTCACCTTTTGGGTCCCTTCCACACCTTTTTAATTATTTAATTTTAATGTTTTTATGTTGTATTTATATCATTCAAGACATATTTTTTTTATGAGTTTGCTTTATTTATTTAGATTTTTTTGGGTGCGTTCACCTTTTGGCTCCCTTCCACACCATTTGAATTATTTAATTTTAATGTTATTATGTTATATTCATATCATTCATGACAAATTTTTTTTTTAGTTTGCTTTATTTATTTAGATTTTTTTTGTGCATTCACCTTTTAGCCCCCTTCCACACCTTTTTAATTATTTAATTTTAATGTTTTTATGTTATATTTATATCATTCAAGACAGATTTTTTAAATTACTTTGCTTTATCTATTCTTTTTTTTTGTTTTTTGGTGTTCACCTTTTTGCTCCCTTCCACACCTTTTCAATTATTTAATTTTAATGTTTTTATGTTATATTTATATCATTCAAGACAGATTTTCGAAATTACTTTTGCTTCATTGATTTTATTTAGATTTTTTTTTGGGCGCGTTCACCTTTTGGCTCCCTTCCACACGAGACGGTGTCCCGAAAGGAACTAAAGCGTGTTTTGCAAAGCCCTCCGTTATTATAAAAGCGAGATGAGTAATGAATACGATGCGTGTTTCAGCTGTCACATTGACATGGTCAGTCAAAGGAGCAGCCGTTCATGAATGTGTAATTGCACAATTTGTTTTTGCCACGGGCGCTGATTCATAGATAACGTTTCCGTTTGCCAGCTTTATGCAGAGGGGGGGGGGGGGGCAAGCCTCCCTCACGGGCTGTGTAAACAGCTTTCATTGGCTGAGCTACCGCCCGACATCTTTTGTGTGAACGCGTGCACACACCTTGAGCGGTGGCACGTAAACACGGAGCGGGTTAGTTTCGCAGCTCGGGGGCGCGCCAGACGCACACCTGTGTCGCGCTCTCCCTGTCAGGTAATGGGATCGAGTTCAGTCGTGAAGAAACACATTTTGACCGTTGAAAAGGTTTTTCTTTTTCCGAGTGATGTTTCAGTTATTTGGTAACGTAGATCAAGACAACTGCCAATTTCTTCTTCCCTTGGCTGTGGTGTGGGGCAGTGCAGCACCCCCCCACCCCCACTCCCATCCCTGGACCCTCAAGCGCCCCACTTTTTCTTTTTTAAGTGGAAGCATGTTCTGAACTCCTTTTTTTTTTTTTTTTTTTTTTTGCTCAGAGCGTGATCAATCAGTTGCCTCCACAAATTCCGGCTGGCAACAGATTGTTGCCTCGGAGTTTCAATTTGAGTGAGGTTACACCGCTGAACTAACTAGCTAGCTAGCAAATGTTTTATTACCACATGGAAGTTTTAAATGTAATTAACTGAATCAGGAATTCTTAAAGCTACAATTGCATTTTGAATACATAGATATTTATTTATTTTTATTTTTTATATATATATATATAATATAATGCTGTATATAATATTAGCATCATTATTATTATATTAATCTAATTTATATTAATATATATTTTTATTTGTTATTATATTTATTTATTTATAGATGATATGATATTTTCCGGGTTATAAGGCGCACCTTCATTGACTGGCCTATTTTAAAAACTTTTTTTCATATATAAGGCACATAGAATAGACGCTACAGTAGAGGCCGGGGGTTACGTTATGCACGCATTAGATGGGCTGCGCTAAAGGCTCAATATTGATCCATATATAAGGTGCACCTGATTATAAGGCGCGCTGTCAGCTTTTGAGAAAATTAAAGGCTCTTAGGTGCGCCTTATAGTACGGAAAATACTGCCCGTTGACAGCTGGGATAGGCTCCGGCACTCCCTGCAACCCTTGTGAGGATTAGCGGCAAAGGAAATGGATGGATGTACTTTAAAGTAATGTTGTTGAATGAGATTTGCAAAATAAATGCCTTCCTGGTATAATTGTCCTGAGCAGTTTCCCCCACTATTTATAAATTAAAAAATATCATACATTCATTGGTAACTTGCTACATTGAACAAGATGCTAAAGTAAAAAAAAATGTGGTGTCTGTTGAAATGTGTGTTTTTTTTTTTTGATTTGCATGATTTCACTTTGAGCTCAACGGGGGTTTCACACAGGTGAGCACTTGAAGGCGAAAGGAATGCCTTTCCACCCTCATCCGCCCCCCCCCCCCCCCTCCAACATTATTAGCTTGTCACTCACTCCCACATCGGGATTCCAGGCCTTTGGGCTCCCAGTGAGGAGGCCGCTTAATACCTGCCTCTTCTAAGGAGATCAGCGGGGAGGGTTTGTTAGTACATGACAAGAATGGACACTAATCCCAATGCAATACCCACCGGGCCCGCACGTCTCTGGAGTGGGATAATTGATTCCCACACCCTTCTTAAACTCGGGGGGGGGGGGGGCATCCCGCTCCCCACCGTCAATGCGGGTTAAAAGCGTGTGGTCCTCACGGGTCTCCTGTGTTTTGAGTCGAGAGCTGTCATAACTGCCGCGGGTGGTAGCGGCAACGTCTTCGGTAATGGACGCTAATCTCGCCGGCGTGTGGGCGGGGGGGTCTCCATACTAATGACACCCTGCGAACTTCGACCTCTTTGTTTTACACTCTCGAAGCCAGATGACGAATTGAAAGGGAAATTCTGCTAGGACTGCTTAACGCTCAACCTTTGGATCACAACTGACGAACGTGGCAAAGCAGTCTTTTTCCAAAAAGTTGCTCTCGGTCTCATCTCTTGGTTATCCTTTCAGAAAAGTTACACAAAAGTAAATCGCATATACAAATACAAACTTCGCTTTCGATCGCAAATGGCATTAGCGGATATGGCTGCCAACCCGTCAGCGGCTAGCTAGCAAGCCCAGGAAGCTATTGTAACGTTTTCACTCAGTTCTCCATTGAAAAAAGATGAGAATAAACAAACTGTTTCTGCCTTGAAGCGATATTCGTACTTTTGGGGAGAAAAAAAACCCCAAAACTTTGGACGGTATTGTTGTAGTTGACACTAATTCAACATGGATGTTGTCCAGCCTGGTGCACCAAAATTATAAAGTACGCGCGTCCAACAATAGAGATCCTTTTCTCCGCATCAGGAGCCGCTGCGCCATCATCACCGTTGCTTCAGTTTCCGTCCCCCGGTGCGAGCAGAGCAGATTTCCTGACGCCAGTGTCCGAGGTCCGTCCAAGAATCGCCGTATTTGACTCCCTTCCCGAGCAGGAGTAAAAAGGTGCCGTAAAGTCGTGTCTCTTTCAGTAGTTGAGATTTTATTCCCGAGCAATTACAACGGGGCACCTCCGGGGCTTTGAGGTCTGCAGACGGAATGTGCCGCCCGTCAGATGTTGTAGTCTTTGAGGGTATTTCCTCAAGAGGTTCTAAACGTCCCAAAAAAAACATCCCCGTTAATATTTCAACTTTTGCTCTGCGTAGAAATGAAAAGTGATGCATGATTGCAGCTTTGGTTTAATGCTTGGCGTTCGGCACGCAATCCTCGACTCCGCAAATTGTGGCGGTAGGAAGCTCGAGAGGCAAACTCATCTGACCGTCGACCTCGTCCAGCTCAGCCATCACTTGTACTGAATGCGATTTGAATTTTTTTTTCTTTTTTGCTATGCAATACAGACAGAGGTTTGAAGATCAGTTGAAAAACAACGATCACTGAGCCGCGACCTCGGCTTTCTTGACTCTCATCATCAGTCAAAGTCAGGAGGGTTCTCGTTCTGAAAAAGGGAGACGCTCTGTGGAAGTGTGGAACGGATGAGTTCAGAGAGGCAATAATGTGTCATGCGAATAATGCGATGACTCCGCTTGCTGGTTTTTCATGACAACCGCCATGTGTACGGGGTTTGTCATCACAGATGCACTTGCCGACATCTGCGAGTGAATTACAGATATCTGCAATTCAAATTGTAGATTTCTGCAAGTCTGAATTTCAGTTATATAGTTCCGCAAAGTAACTTCGGCTCATTAAAACTTAACTAGAAATGTGTAGTAAAGTGAGCAAATGAATCCATATATCCATTTTCCTAGCCGCTAATCCTCACAAGGGTCGCGGGGACTGCCGGAGCTTATCCCAAGGAGGCGGGTTGCCAGCCAATCGCAGGGCACACGGAGACAGACAAGAGCCGCACTCGCAATCACACCTCGGGGCAATTTCGAGTGTCCAATTAATGTTGCATCTTTTTGGGATGTGGGAGGAAACCGGACTGCCCGGAGGAAACCCACGCAGGCATGGGGAGAACATGCAAACTCCACAGAGTCAGGGCCGGGATTTGACCCCCGGTTCGCAGAACTGTGAGGCCAATTCTTTCCAACTGTGCCACCGTGCCGCCGTGATCAAATAAATGTCTCATGAATTTGACACAATTTGATGAAGTGTCACATCCCAGCGGTCCGGAGGCGGACCCAAATGCAGGACTCCCAGGCAAAGGCATAATGTTCCGTGGGTTTTATTCTTAACTAAAGAGATGCACAATTACACAGTCCAAGAAAGCAGGATCCAAAAAAACGAAAAACGGGCTTCGATGATTACGAATCCAAGTAGCGGAATAACAGAAGGGGCGTGTTCGTCTCCCGTAGTAGGGGCCACGGTGTGTTTTACACTTGGGCTTTAAACGGAACGACTACAAATGGCGCAGTTCGAAGCCTGCACCGGCATGCAAGTGCAATGTACGTGTCACACGTTGAACGCGACGACTCTTTTCACCATTTCACAATCGCTGCCGCCTTACACAACAGAAATAAACAAAATGAATAAAAAAAAAAATCCACAGAAATGATGATTTGATGTCTCCTCTTGCCAATTATTCATAATATCAGCCCGGCGTCTGCCCAGTAGAAAGAATTTCGTGCGCGTCAGTTTAGCGCCACCGGGCCTTCCGTTCCTCCCCTCGGCTCGAGGGTCTCGTGCATTAGCCTCCCTCTGACCTTGTCTCGATATCACATCCTCGGAAGAAGGAATGCGAACCGTAGCTGTCCAATCCTAACCCCGCACCGCTGCAGCGGCTCCCTCTCGCCGCCCCTGCTCGGGCCGGCTGCGGGGGCCGCACGATCTTTTCCATGTTCCAGACATAATTTGCGGCTTCGGTTTTTTTAGAGGCTGACGCTGCGTCTGCGCCGCTTCTGCTGTTTCAGGCGTCGGCCGCGCTGCGTGCAGCACTTCCCTGGGAGTCCGGAAAAGTCCCACTTTTTTTTTTTTTTTTTTTTTTTTTTTTTGCAGGGACCCCGAGAGGTCGCTGTCGTTTGTTTGAAAGCGAGCTGCCCGATACGTCAGTCAAGAGGATCGATCGATGCTAATCAACAGCGTGTACAAAAAAAAAACCACGAGCTTGCGGATGTCCACAAATCAAGGAGAGAGTTAAAAGGACATTAGCTACATTTCAGTGCAACTCTTTGAGGCCGCTTAACCTAAATATGTGAGCACATTTTCAAGTGAAGTGTTATGACATGTGCGAGACACATTGCATGTGAGCGTGCAGCGGCTTGTCTGCGCTTTAAAGTAGGCTCATCGTGGTACGTTGGTGCGGGAAACTTGACCTGCCTTCGTAGCGCATGGCAGCTATGGTCAGTTTTACCCCGTAAAGATGTGTATTGTTTTATTAGAGAAAGAAAAATGTCTTTGAATAAAACGTTACAAATTAGCATAACCCTCTTGGGAGGAAAAGCGAGCTCAAAACGCTGCCCGAGAACAAATAATTGAAAATGGGACCGCTGCCAAATTGTATATAGACACAGAACTTCTGCACATGCCTGAATTTAGTTCTTAACGTTGTCGCATTAGTGACCGAGATTATGGACAAGTGAAAACAGAAGAGTCATCATGTACGTCTTGGGCGCAACTTGGAGCTATAGCCGTATTTGTTTCTTGTGCTTTTGTTTGTTTTCTCGCTGATTTTTAAAAAACTGTCGTTTGGGTCTCACATTTACATATTTATGCTATTTGGGAAATGGAAAATCTTGAAAATGCAAAGTGGCCCCAAAAGTTCAGGAAAATAATTATGTAAGGCAGTAATAATATAAAAGTAATGGTCTTAATATTTAAAAAAATAATAAATATATATTAGTGTATAAGGCAGCACAGTGGATCAGCTGGTGAAGCGTTGGCCTCATAGTTCTGAGGACAACGGGTTCGATCCCAGCCCCGGCTGTGTGGAGTTTGCATGTTCTCCCCGTGCCTGCGTGGGTTTTCTCCGGGCAGTCCGGTTTCCTCCCACATCCCAAAAACATGCAACATTAATTGGACACTAAATTACCCCTCGATGTGATTGTGAGTGCGGCTGTTTGACTCTATGTGCCCTGTGATTGGCTGGTGACCAGTTCAGGGTGTACCCCGCCTCCTGCCCGTTGACAGCTGGGTAGGCTCTAGCACTCCCCGCGACCCTCGTGAGGACAAGCGGCAAAGAAAATGGATGGATGGATATAGCTATATATAATAAAAAAGTCACTGATGATGTAGTGGCTGCCTTTGGTGCGGGCAGCGTAGGATCGATTCTCGCTCTGTGATGGTGTCGATATCTGCCCTGCGACTGAGTGGCGACCAGTTCAGGGTGTAGTCCGCCTTTCGCCCGAAGCTAGCTGGGATTGGCTCCAGCTTTCCTGCAACCCTTGTGAGGATGGGCGGCTCATTGATGACATGACATATATAATAAATAATGGACGGGCAGAAGAGATCCAGGGAGTAGACGAAAAAGAAATATATAATATAGCCATTATATACAGAAATATAATGGTGTACTGGTACTTCTGTCAATAAATATATTTTATGATAGCTACAGACAAATAAAAGTCCACTTTCAAGGAGGAACCCAAGGAAAAATGCTAAGATTGATATGCTCGCAACTAAAATGAAAGGATGACGTATTTGATATTTATTTTCCTCCACACAGTTGACATTGAGCTTTCGGCTGGCCTCTCCATGACGCATCTTATCGCGATCCCTTTTTACACGCCGCGTTGCCGGGAGATGCGATGTCAACGCCTGCGGTCGTGCCCATCCTGCAGATAACGCCAGAACTGAGGCGGGACCCCTCTGGTTCTCACGTGCGTTGAGACGCTTGAGGAAAAGTGATGAGAAGTTTCCAGGTGTGTGCTCAGCTTCCAATCTTTTCCCAGGAAATAGAGCATAGAATTCCAAAGGAGGGTGCAAGATTATTATTGTTTGTTTTTTTTTTTACAAGTTATGTTGGCCTATTTTCAGTCTCTTTAAAGAAACTGTGTATTGAAAAAAACAGGCTTAACGGCACCAATCTTTATTTATCTATTTTATAACTTGTGGGAATAATTTTGGTTTAAATATCTTTTAGTCAATTAATTAATTAAAAAAGATCTTCCTTTATGATTTCAATTATGCTGAGAGCAAAAAGACGATGGAAACCAGTATGTGTGTATTTATTTATCTGTGTTTAAATACATAAATGAATGAATAAATAAATAAAATGATAAATATATAAATAAATACAAACAAAGTCCTGTTAATAAAATTGCATTGAAAAGCATATGCATTTATCCCATTTATGCTCATTTTGCTCACGTTTATAATTTTTTTTTCCATTCATTGTAGAATAGAACCTGCTTTGTTGCAAACATTTTGTATGGCGGCACAGTGGAGCAACTCGTTCTATCAGTGGGCTCACAGATCTGAAGACCGGGGTTCAAATTCCGGCCCGTCTGGTGGCGTTTGCATGTTCTCCCCGTGCCTGTGTGGGTTTCCTCCCACATCCCAAAAACATGCAACATTAATCGAACACTCCAAATTGCCCCAAGGTGTGATTGTGAGTGCGGCTGTTTGTGTCTATGTGCCCTGCGATTGGCTGGCGACCAGTTCAGGGTGGACCCCGCCTCCTGCCCGTTGACAGCTGGGATAGACTCCAGCACTCCCCATGACCCTCGTGAGGATAAGCAGCTTAGAAAATGTATGGATGGATAGATTTTGCACTTTTTTTTTTTTACCTCACAAAACGGTGCCTTTCATTCATTCATTCAATGCTGACATCTAGTGGCACAGTAACATTTGCACACAATCTATTACATTAAGATAATAATAATGTACTGTACTGTAGTTCATGTACTTTTTTAATTTAAAAATATGATGACGATTGTGTTATTTTCCCAACCATATTGGAAAGCAACATGAAGTCATGGACAAGTTGAGTGACTGTTGCATTGTGGCAATGCGGCTGCATTATATCAAGTGACACAGTGACCTATGATTTTGACTACATGGGTGACATCATCATCATCAGACTGAGGTCACGTGGTGTTCATCTCCGTGACTCGCTTGATGATGTCACGGTTACGTTGTTGTTGGACAAGCGAGCATTATTAAAAGAGGTAAAGTTAACATTTGCCGCGTAGATGTTCCACAAACCAGTTATTCCCAGCCACTGTGCAAAAGCACATTTGTGTGCATGAGGAATCATCATGCCGTATGGAAATATCCAATTTCGTTTAATCAGTCAGCAAATGCATAAATATTTACAATCAATGTTTTTGTTCATCTGTCTATGCCACCAACTTTGGGCAGCAGTATTTAAGATTATTGTAGGACACTTTGTTTAACATTACTGTGACACTTCAGCAGTAGACACCATTTGAGCAACACTGACATTAAATATAAGAAAAAAAAATGTAAGTCAAATAATGATTAAATCAAAACGGATTGCATATAAAAAGGTATTAAAATTGTTATTTGGAAAACAAATAGCTTTAAAACGTGAAATAAATGTATTGTAAGTGAAAGTTAATTAAAAAGGAGGTGTAACCTCTTTAACAAGTTAAAAAGTCCAAAAAATATGCAGTGTGGTGATTATTTTGAAGACCGCAAGAGGAGACCCACGTCACAGTTTTAAATTTAAAACTGAATATTTGCAAATATTGCAATGCATGATTCTCAAATGTACTTTGTTGTTTTCCCAAAATAAGGGGAAAATGGTATGAAAATGTAATATATTTACATAAATAATCGCCCGAGGAGGCGCTGTGTTAGATTCCGACTACATTAGCACCAAAGAAGAAGTCTTAGTTTAAAGATGGCGCCACCCGGCGTTCTGCTCGTGGGTATGAGAGCGTTGTGCAATTTAGGCAAATGTCTTCAGACGGGAGTCCCCGCAGCGTCACACTTGTGCGAAGGGATGCGCTGGCGTGGGATGAAAGTTGTCAACTTTCGACCGTACAGCACGTCGCCTTTCCAGCCTAAACGAGGTGAGCGACACGGCCGAGCTAGCTTTAGCGGCTAGCTGCTCCAAACGTCAAGGGCACCATCATGCCTCAAAACATCACTCATTAGCCTGTTTCTATGTTAGCATGTTTTCACGTTTTACCTCAATTGTTACTACTGCTAGGGTTTTTATGTTTAAATTTTCTTTCTTTCTTTTTTTTTTACTTTAACTACTTAGGAAACATTAACTCAGACTTGCTGGAAGAGTTCCCAGACCCCAAATGTCTCCTGAACAGCACCATCGGTCGTTCACTGGGAGTCAGCGACCTGTCCGATATCATCCAGTACACCTGCACCGAGGAAGCGGGCCTCAAGGTCAGGACCACTTCATTCTTTGCGGTTCTTGGATTATTGTCCTTGTGTGTTACCCTCACGTGGAATCATTTTGTAGAAAGCCACCGTGACCATATTGTGGCCCTGCAAGATCGAGGAGGATGGATACGCCTCCAAGAAAGTCGACGCAGAGCGAAGTGCCGCAGCTGCCGCTTGCCACAAGCTCAAAGTATGTTTGGGTTGAATTTACATTTTTCCCCCCACATTTTTATATACAAACAGAGAAAGAAGAAAAAAAGGGAGAGGAAAAAACGCAATTAATTTACATTCCTTAACAGTAATAATAATAAATAGTAATAATAATAGTAATAATACCTTTATAAATGACAGAATAAGAGCGTTTCTCTCATCTCCAATTATCTAATGTAGTAGGTCATCCTCAACCAAGTTCATACCCGTAAGTGAGCAAAAAAAAGTAATTTAAAGGAAAAACAAGAATAATCATAGTAGTGAAAGCAAAAATTTTTTTTTTAAATTTTCTTGGTATCAGAACCCTTGGGTGATATCTGTTCTGACAAGATGAAATACTTGTTTGTTAAAAAAAGAAAATTACACTGCACAACACATAATAATAATGACAACAACAAAAGGAATCAGTGGTGGGAACCAATGAACAAAATTAAGATAAACTTGTTTTCACATTATGTCGTAACATCTTTTGATGTTATGGCATATTTTGTCCAGTTTTCCCAATGTCTCTCCAACTTGTCTTGTCCTTGCCTCAAGATGAACGTTAACTTCTCCATTTTAAAGATATCTTGAACCACTTCAATCCAATCCTCAACAGTGGGAGTAATCTTTATCGACTATTTCCTTATAATAGCTTTTTTGCTTGCTAGTGACAAAATGCCATATATATATATATATATTTTTTTTTTTTTAATTTTCAGGACCCTTAACAGTTTTGGTTGAATTTAAAGTCTTTTACTAGCAAGCAGGGTACACGCATTAAAAATGTGAGACCCCACAAGTGAAAAAAAAATAATAGCATGTGTGCTACCAGGGTCAACTGCCAAATTGATCTTAATTTCACAATTTTTTTTTAAAACTTTTTGTTTGTATGACTATATTGCCTACTGTTTGTCTACCTTCCCTGAAGGAAATGGGTGTGATTGGGCCAGACAATCAGGTACCCAGGAAGAAATTTGGTCGGGGGAGAGGAGGCGTGCGTTCAGTCCTGTACGATGACGAAAACTCCCTGGATGCCCAAATCAAACCGGGGTCACCGCCGGCTGAAAATGCGTCCAACATATCTGAAGCGCTCTCGCTCTTTCCTCATCCCAAAGCTCTCTTGAACAAGGTGGTCCAGGTGGCCACGTCATCCAACAGTTGCAAAGTCAGTATGAATGATTCTGCCGTTCTGAGCTAATCGCGCATCATCCCAACGTGATTTTTATTGTGTGCTAATAACAGGAGCTGATAAGATTTAAGACAAGTGGGGGCAACGTCAAGAATTGCGAGCTGACCCTGCGCTGGCCGCAGGAAATGACCTTCACGGCGACGGCGAAGAACAAAGTCAACGCGGAAAAGCGGGCTGCGGCTCTCGCCTGCTTGAAACTGAAGGTAAGGAGTCTTATTCGCTTCTCGTACTTTTTGTCACATCATCACAAAAGCGCATCACGCGTCACTCGGTGTAGGAGCTTCAGTTGCTGGATAAGAACAACAACCCACTGACCCACGCCAAGTACCACGGGGACAAGGTGAGGGAGGCGGGAGAACGCGAGCGGCGTCCCCTCCGGGTGGAAGTTCCAGTGTATCTGGAAGATCGTATGAGGGAATATCTTGCAAAGGTCAGTGAAAGTGTCTTGTTTCCAGTTATAGCCAAGTAAATACATACCTGCTAAATTCATCTATTGTAAATGAAGAAATATTGGCCAGTTTTTAACATTTTGGGTTAGTGCACTGAGTAATTCGCATGATGTGTTTCTCAGTACAGTGGGACCTCGGTTTTCGAACGTCTGTTTTCGTACAAATCAGTTTTCAAACGAAAATTTCCGAGATTTTTTTTTTGTTGCTTTGGTTTTCGAACACCCCGACCAGCTGACCCATGACTGCGCGCGACGGAACCAGTTGACCCACAAACTCCTCTGCACGCCGACGTGTCCCGATAGTGACTTTTTTTTTCCTTCCAACTGAGCCATATTAACCCCCGATCATGGCTCCAAAGAGGGCAAGTGGAACTGCTGGTGCTAAGAGTCACTCCTGCATCTAGACATCCAAAACTGTGGTTTTGCATTGCTTTTTTCCTTTTGTTCCATTAACCCTGCCTCTAGTTGCAAGTAAAACATTATTTTGTAAGTTACATACTTTCTGTGCAAATAAAAATCAATTTGTCTGTACCCCCCCCACCCCCACCCCCTTATTATTGTTACCTTGAGTTTATTCGGCACTTTTGTTAATAAAATAAGGTTTACAAGCCTGGGAGCCGAATTGCGACAGATACGGCAATGCAATCCTAGCCTAGCATACTCTACTGCTAAAGCATAAATTTTAAGCAAAAAATAAATACTTCTGAAATGATTTACTTATATAAAATATTTAAACAATACATGTGTTTCTACTATGCAGTTTATTATCAGGAAAAGCTAAAAAAACGCTTAAATGTATTTTTTAGGCTTGGAACGCATTATTTCATTTTACATTTATTGCAATGGGAAAATGCGCTTTGGTTTTCAAACGTTTGTTTTCAACTGGCCTTCTCGAACGGATTGTGTTCGAGAACTGAGGACCACTGTATTTTGTTTGCAACTTATTAAATTGAGTAAAATGCTTCTTGTGTTGACGACAGTATCCGTTGGAAGCAGAAGTGCAGAAGCTCTACGAGGAAGAGGACGATGCTGTCCACGAGGAAGGAGCAGAAGAGGAAGAATTGACACTGGACGCCATCACGGGCAGACCGTACAGTTCCCGGTCTCCGCAGGAAACGCGGCGCCTCAATGAGCGCCTGCGAGATCAGTGGGAAAGCGCCAGGCCGGGCCTGAACACGGAGCTCCCGGTGGACGCCCACCGGGAACACGTGGTCTCGGCCGTGCGCGCCTCCCGGGCGGTCGTGATCGCGGGAGAGACCGGATGCGGCAAAACCACTCGTGTGCCTCGTTTCCTTCTGGAGGATCGCGTCACTGCGGGACACGGCGCAGACTGCAACATTCTGGTGACGCAACCTCGACGGATCAGCGCCGTGTCTGTGGCGCATCGCGTGGCCCAGGAAATGGGCCCTGCTCTCAAACATTCGGTGGGATACCAGGTGGGTAACCGTTTATTACCATCCTTTATCCTTTTGCTAGTGCTACTTTTCCTATTTAAAAAAAAAAAATAGTCATAATAATGACTTCAATATTGTGATTTTGGATTGACCCCTTGAAAAACACTCAACTTTTATTCAAATGTAATTTAAAGAAATGTAAAAAAATACAAATGTGTAAAATATAGTAATATATAAAGAGATATTTTTGGGGAAAATTAAACTGTAATATATGAAACAAAAAAAATCAAAACTGAAGAAATGGATAAGAAAATGTACATATGTAAACAAATACATTGTGGAAATTTGACCCTAAGTAGTCAGTTTCCAATGGGGAAAATGAGATGAAGATGAATCAGTTTATGATTATTTTTACATCAATTTGTTTTGGATGGCACAAAATACTAAGGATGTTTTTCAGATAATTTCGAGATGAATTTCATGTCTGCATAGGTTTAATAACACAATTCCTGAATAGGAAATTTCCAAGAAATCGCTTCCTTGTTGGATATTAAAAAAAAAAAAAAAAAAAAAAATATATATATATATATATAGCAATACTAAAATAAAATATATTAAAATAAAATGTATATTAATAACATTTTATGCATGTCAGTATGAGCATTTGGCCAAATTTCCTTCAGTGCCAATGAATGTGCAGTATTTTTATCATTTGCACTTGTTTTAATGTCGATGTTAGGGCAGATGTAACTTGAATAACATTAAAAAAAAAACATTTTGGGAAATTATTAAAAGCATAAACTATACCCCTCCCAAAAAAAATTGTATGGCAAATACTGAATTTCTTCCATAGCAAGAGCTCCTGCAATGTAGTTAACGAATAATTATCCCCTATATTATTACATAATATTATTATTCCCCTGTTCAGGTGAGACTCGAGAGCAGAGCACCGGAGCAGAGCGCCGGTGCTCTGCTCTTCCTGACGGTGGGCGTCCTGCTGAGGAAGCTGCAGTCCAACCCGACCCTGAGGGGCATCAGCCACGTGGTGGTGGACGAGGTTCACGAGCGCGACGTCAACACGGACCTCCTACTGGCGCTGCTGCGCTCGTGCATGAGCAGCAACCCCGACCTGCGCGTGGTGTTGATGAGCGCCACCGGAGACAACCAGCGGCTGGCGCGCTATTTTGGAGGATGCCCCGTCGTCAAGGTGCCAGGGTTCATGCACCCCGTGCGGGACAGGTACCTGGAGGACGTGCTGAGGGAGATGGGCCGGCCGTTGCCTGTTGAAAGGAGCGTGGAGTACACCAGTGAGGTGAGACTGGGTGGCTTATGCTCACAGGAAAAATTGTTATTGTATGATGAATAATCAGCATGTTGAGGAATCCTTCGCACTTTTTAGACAAGAAATGAGTAGGAGTGGTGGTGGTAATGATACTTGCGTACGTATGAGTCAATCATGCTTTCTGGCTGATGCAACAATTCCAAACCATCCTCCATTTTCTTTGCCGGCTATCCTCAAGAGGGTCACAGGAGTGCTGGAGCCTATGCCAGCTGTCAACGGGCAGGAGGCGGGGTACACCCTGAACTGGTTCCCAATCGCAGAGCACATGGAAACAGACAACAATCACACCGAGGGGCAATTTAGAGTGTCCAGTTAATGTATGTTTTTGGGATGCGGGAGGAAACCGGAGTGTTCGCCCGGAGAAAGCCCACGCAGGCACGGGGAGAACATGCAAACTCCACACAGGCGGGTCCGGGATTGAACCCGGTGCCTCAGAACTGTGAGGCCGACGCTTTCCAGCTGAGGCACCGTGCTGCCCAATTACAAAAACCAGTGCAACTCTAAGCAGTTCTCACGCTAGTTTTATGTATTGTGGTTCGAGTGCCTTTATTGCATTTCCTGTATTCTGGGTTTACAGACGAATCCAAAATGAGCCCAAATATCAGATATAAATTTAGTGCCACCCTTCACTCCGCTGCTGCACCCTTTGTTGTTGCCATTTTGTCGTTGTTTAATTGTGTTCCTTCTGTCCAAACAAGTAGATTCACATTTTCTTTTTTTTTTTTTTTTTTTTTTTCCTTTCCCCGTCACCTACAGAGCCAAAGTGATGAAGTCGGTCCAGATGTTGAGCTCGTCGCTGACGTCATTGCGCATATCGACAGATGCGGAGAACCAGGTACCAGGCCCGCTCCCCGCTTCTCCTCGCACGTTGGACTATTCAATGAATTCATATCACAAGTGTCCCTCCGTCCACAGGTGCCTTATTGTGTTTTCTGCCTGGATGGCAGGACATAAAGAAGGTTCAAGAGATGCTCCAGATGAAGCGGGATTTTTCTTCTCGCTCGCACATGATCCTACCATGTAAGAGCACAAACGTCCATTTTCTAAAATGGCCCCCAAGAATGAACATCTCCCTTTTCTTTCTACTTCTTATGTCAGTGCACTCAAGTCTGTCCGTGGCAGACCAGCAGGCGGTCTTCCAGCGCCCTCCAGATGGCCAGCGGAAAATCGTCTTAGCCACCAACATCGCGGAGACTTCCATCACCATCGATGACGTCGTTCACGTAGTGGACGCGGGAACACACAAGGAGCATAGTTACGACGCTCTCACTAAAGTAAAACCTGCCACACGACGTTTGCATTTGACATAGTGCATGTGGAAGAAAAGTTACCGTAATTTCCGGCCAACAAGCCGCGACTTTTTTCACACGCTTTCAGCCCTGCGGTTTATTCGGTGATGCGGATAATTTGGCATTTTTTCAAACGGCCGCGAGGGGGCGCTCGGGCGGAAACGGTAAGGAGGAGACCGGTGGAATATTTGTGCCAAGGAAGTGACTTTTACCGGCGCTGTTAGCGCTGTGCTGACATGTTGCTGCTGTGTTACTGGCGTTTCTCAGTGATATTTACCGATAAGTGTTATTTTAACTGGCCCTGTTAGCGCTAGTGTTAAACTCTTTCTGTGTACAGTCTTTGTAAATATCTCGTGTTTCAATGTGGGCACTTACGGCTTTTCCGCAGCTGCGTGTTATGTATTTACCAAATGGTATTTCCTTTAAAAATATACTCAGTGAGGCTTGTAACCAGGTGCGCTCTTTAGGCCGGGAATTACGGTACTTTTTCAACATGACAACTTTTTGTTTTCTGTTTTTGTTAATATACATTTTTGAAAAGTCTTCAATTTTACAGCCATATAAAGTTATTTTTTCAAGTGCAATATTGCAAGAATTGTACATTTTATTTTGTGGCATTTTTACTAATTTGAAGAAAACGTATCCGGTTATACAACGAGTAAATTTAGGAATAAGTAGTCAAGGTAAACAATCTGGAGTATTGCAGTACTACTTTGATTATTTTTAAGTCATTTTGAAAACAAAAAATGTATACTAGTGTAAGAACAAGATGGTAATATTACCATGAAGTCACAGAATTTTTATCAATTCTTTGAAATCTGTATTTGTTCAATATTACAAGATAAAATGTGCTTTTAAAAAGAATCCAAATTATTTAGCTGAACGTCTGCATCACAGTGAGGTGATTTCTACCGGTGTCAGGTGTCTTGTCTGGACACGGTGTGGATATCCCGATCCAACGTGACTCAGCGAAAAGGGCGAGCGGGGCGCTGTCGGCCGGGTCAGTCCTACCATCTGTTCCCGCGCAAGCAACTGGACGCCATGACGCCCTTCCCCATCCCTGAGATCCTGCGCACCCCCCTTGAGAGCCTCGTGGTACAGGCCAAAATCCACAGTCCAAAACTAAAGGTAGTTCCAAAAGAGGTTCTGTGTCGTTTTAATGATAAATACCTTCAATATATTGAGTTATGAATTTTTCTTGTGTCCATGGAGGCGGTTGAGTTTTTATCACAAGCGTTGGACAGCCCCGAACAGGCAGCTGTGTCGGACGCCGTCCAAAATCTCCAAGACATCGGTGAGTCTCAGATTTTGTGCTGATTCATGACGTGTGTATATAAAATGATTTTAACTAATAAAGAAAAAACATTTTTATTCCAACGTCTATATAAGTGCAAGCCAAGGCAAGACGGGTGGTGCTCAAACCCATTTTAGCCAATCAGAATTCTGAAGTCAGAAAATGTGAGAAAAGGGCAAAATATGGGGTCAGGGGGGCTAGGAAATGGCAATGCAAAGTTAATATTTTTATGGGGGGGTGTACATTACAGTAACATTTTTAGGACAATATATGAATCAGGACTACTCAGATTTTTTTTCTTAAATTGCATTTTGAAATATTACAGCAGTACTTGTATTTAAAACAAAAAATATTACTATACTAACCATTAAAAAAACCATTATGGGAATAATTTAATCTTTATGAGGGGAAAAAAATGTAGTATTGGGAGAATGAAATCATGTTACCGCAGCACGTATTTGAGTAGTGTGAATAAAGTAGATTTGTATTTATTTTTTGAAGTTGTAGTGTGAGCGATAAGGTTCAAATCTGTTTTGGTGGGCAAAAAGTTGAAAACCGGTAGAAAAGTGTGTTTAAAGCCTCAAAATTGCTTTTTGTTTGCTGCGCGGAGGCGTCCTGGACCAGTCGGAGACGCTGACGCTTTTGGGAGAGCGCGTGGCCTCGCTGTCGTGTGACCCGCGTCTGGGCAAAGTTCTGGTGCTGGGCGCCATGTTCCGGTGCACGCTGCCCATGTTGTCCGTCGCCGCCTCCCTCACCCGAGACCCTTTCCGCAACAGCCTTCAGAACCGCGCGCTGGTCTCCAAGGTGAGATGGACGACGGGAAAGGTCGCGGCCAACTGACGTTCATGTGTCGGGGTCGCTGTCGCCGTCAGGCCAAAGCGAGTCTGAGCGGTCCCAGCTGCAGCGACTACCTGGCGTTCAGTCGCGCCGTGCTGGGCTGGAGGAGGCTTCAGCAGCAAGGAGACCGCCGGGACCAAGACCTCTACTTGGAGGAGCACAGCTTGTCCAAGGCCAGCCTGCGCTTCATCAATGGTACAGTCTTCAACTTTAATACATTTGCACTATTAACAAAAATCCAAATCAAATAATTGAATCACTAGTTTGTAAGGAAAAGATTTTAACAGGTGTATAAATAGTAGGAATGTTAAGGTATTGGATATTTCTAGAATAAAGTTGGACTGTTTTTAAAAAAATTATTCCTCCGGGTACTCCGGTACATCCCAAAAACATGCAACATTAATTGGACACTCTAAATTGCCCCTCGGTTTCCATGTGCTCTGCGATTGGCTGGGAACCAGTTCAGGGTGTACCCCGCCTCCTGCCCGTTGACAGCTGGGATAGGCTCCAGCACTCCCCGTGACCCTCGTGAGGATAAGCCGATATGTGCACACATTGAAACTGGAGATATTTACAAAGAAACACTAGCATGGCGCTAACGTGGCCGGTTTAAAAAAAAAAAAAAAAAAAAACTTACCAGTAAAAATGACAGAGACATGGCAGTAACACAGGTGCAACATGTTAGCACTGTGCTAACGCTAACATGGCCGGTAATAGTCATTTCCTCTGCATATATATTCCGGTCTCACGCTTACCTTTTTCCGCTCGAGTGCCCCCTTGCGGCTGTTACAAAAAAAATGCTCAAATTTCCCACATTACCGGATAAACCGCAGGGTTGAAAGCGTGTGAGGGGGGGGGGAAAAAAGTTGTGGCTTGTAGGCCGGAAATTGCAGTACTTCCACCAAGCCAAGTTCTACTCGACTTCTTGCCGCCGTCTTAGGTCTCATCAGTCAGTTCAGCGAGAACCTGCGCGAAGCTCAGCTGGTGGCTCGAGCCAGCGACTGCCAACGTCCGTCATCGCTCGTCAACCAGCACAGCGAGCAGGAGGAGCTGCTCAAGGCCGTGCTGCTGGCGGGTCTCTATCCGAACCTCATCCAGGTATGCGCAGAATAATTTGCAGATTTTGAAGTAGAAATAAATGTTCACATTTAGAATATTGAAACTTTTTTTTTTTTAATCCTCTTTAGGTGAAGCGAGGCATCGTGACCAAAGGGGGGCGCTTTCGTCCCAAGCAGCTGTCATTCCGGACCCTGGGCGGCGGCGTCCTGCTTCACCGCTCCTCCGTCAACAGGTGTGATGCGCTTCAAATGGACAGTCGGTGTTTTTTGTAAATTATTATTATTACTTGTAGAGGAAACGAAGAGCTCCCTTGCCGATGGCTCACCTTCTTCGGCGCCGTCAAATCCAACGGCTGCGTCTTCATCCGCGACTCGTCGGCGGTCCACCCGCTCGCCTTGCTCCTGCTCACGGACTGCGACGTCACCGAAACGGGTCAGCTCGAAGCGTTGTCGTTATGTTCTTCTAGTTGAAAATAATTTTTTAAAAAATGTTAAATTGTGTTTGTTTGTTTCTGATCCGGAAAATTTCTCTTTCCAACAAATTTTTTTTCATAATTTTTTTTTTTTTTTAATCATGAATACATTACAATTTATTATAAACACACATTTAACGATGACACACATCTAGACTTATGAAATCCCGCCCCTTCTCCATATTACAATTTTTAAAAAAAAATTTTAAATAAATGATCATTTGTTGAAAAGTGTAAAAAAAAAAAAAATACATTCTATTTACATTTTTGTTAGAATATTTTTAACTGTAGTTTTTGTTGTAAGATTTGGGGGGAATTTTCTCTGAAATAGTTTAAAATGTTGAAAATCACGATTAATGGTTTTCTCAGGTTTTAAAATTCAATATTTATTGGTTTATTCTATTGGTTTGGCGTGTTTTCAGTAAGCGGCGACGACGTGGAGGTGGCGCTGGCGGGCCGCTCGCTGGCACGCTGCCGACTCCCCGCAGACACGTGGGAGCTTCTGTGGGAACTGCGGACGTCCGTCCAGGCCATGATGCGCCGCAAACTCGGTCGCCCCGCCGGCGCCGGCGTGCGCTCGGGCCAGGACGGCGAACTCATATCGCTGCTCGTGGAGCTCCTCAACAACACAGACGCCAACCCGTGGACTCGAAATGAAAGCGAGGTGGACTGATCATGATGAACACACACACACACACACACATGCTGCAGTTGTTTATTTGCTCATTTTAATTTATTGCAAGTACCTCTTGTTGGTCCGGTACCTGATGTAAAATTAATGTTGACGAAATACATTTCTTTGGAATGTGGAAACTCATGTAAATTATATCAGAAATACAGTTGAATGCCCCAAAAGTCGTACGATTTTGGAGTTCAACCAGAATACAATTTCAAGCCATCATTCTTGTTCTGGTGTCAATCATTCAAAAGGTGAGTGTTTTTACTTTATTTTACACTTAAAATCAAAATTTGAGAATTATCGTCATTGATACAAAAATGATGCTTTCGCGCAGTTATTGGGTAACCACATTAGTGGTGTAAAACATTTGCGATGAGATTTACGAGAAGTCCTTCATGAACTGCACGTGAAAAGTGCTGAGTCGTCTCAGAAGTTCCTCCATGATGTCAGCGGGTGTCATGATGCAAAACCTGTGCAATAAAAATTTGGACATCTATTACAATACATCTTAATACGCAATAATAATGATAATAGTATTTACCCAAAATGGCTGCTTATTTACTGGCATAGGACATTGAGACTTTTTTTTAAAAGAGATAATTAATGCGAGAGCTGTTGGCTACACACAATTTTTTTTTTTTATCTGTAAGGCCATCCATCCATACATTTTCTTAGCTGCTTATCCTCACAAGGGTCGTGGGGAGTGCTCGAGCCTATCCCGGGGACGGCGTGGGTTACACCCTGAACTGGACTCCAGCCAATCGCAGGGCACATAGAGACAACCAACCAATCGCCCTCATAGTCACACCTAGGGGCAATTTAGAGCGTCCAATTAATGTTGCGTATTTTTTGGGATGTGGGAGGAAACCGGAGTACCCGTAGGAAACCCACGCAGGCATGGGGATAAGATGCAAACTCCGCACAGGATTAAACCCGGGACAACGACAAAGCGGATCCAAGAGGGCCTTGGGAGCGCCCGGTGCTTTGGCCTTAATGTTGCACTCGAACCCGAACCTGATGTGATAGGTGCCTTCCTTTTGTCCGTACTCGCAGCCCGGAGTGGCAAACACGCCGGCGTCCTCCAGCAGTCTGGCGCAGTAGAACATGTCTGGTTGCGTTCCCTCTTCCTGAAACATTGCAACGTTTTGTTTCCAAATACCGTAGTTATGGTTCTGAAATACTTCCTTCCTGTCAAGTGTGAAATTAAACCGTCACGCAACCCTTAGCTGCCTAATTCTTAAATCCTTAATGTTCAATTTAAGTATCTGGTCCTAAAAGCAGGCACGTGCACAGATAGACCCAAAGTGGTGCTCAAGCATGTGGCATTTTTCCCTGGATGAGAAAAGCTGTTCTTTTTAGTGAATAATTTTGGTCATGCCTACTGGTTTAGGAGCTTCAGAACTCGTGTGCTTGCGTAAAAGTGGGGTGATGAGACCTCGGCTTTGCGAACGGCTTTGGGGGTCAGATGCAGTCTGGGGAAGGCAAAGGCTCCTCCCTGCACCGGCTGGCAGCTGATCCCCGGCAGTCCCTTGAGAACCTGTAGCACTCGCTTCACGTTGTTAACCAGGGTGCTGCTCACGTGTTCCGTCTCCTACGGAAACAAGAAACTCTGATTGTTCTCCGAGTGAAGCAAGAATGATGTTACTTGTTAGTTTCAAACAAATTCTCAAGCTTATGTGGTAAAACAAAAACATGAGCTAAATGTGGCATAGTGGCCACTGGTTCACGTATGTGCTTCAAAGTACTCGTTTTACTGCGCGCAATGACGCACTCAGAGTAGTTTTAGCCACCATCTCCACAAAAGCTCTTGCTTTTGTCCTCGGGTTGATACGCACTTTTTGGACTAAACCACGTTCATCTCTGGGACACAGAACGTATCTCCTTCCTGAGAGTTGCGATGGCGGGACATTCATATGGTGTTTAGAATTCTTTTTGACCAGTTGAACCAGACTGGCTTGCCTGCAGTCCCGACCTGTCTCTCACTGAAAATCTCTGGTGCATTATGAAAAGTAAAATGTGACAATGGAGACCCCAGACCGTTGAACAGCTGAAGCTTACATATCAAGCAACAATGGGGAAAGAATTCCACAATTTATTGAATGTTGTTAAAAGAAAAGGTGATGTAACAGGAGTAAATGTGACACTGTGCCAGCTTTTTTTGGAATGTGTTGCGGTCCTAAAATTTCAAGTTAATGATTGTTTTCTGAAAACAATCAAGTTTATCAGTTTGAAGATTAAATATTACCATACCATATTCAATTACCGTAATTTCCGGCCTATAAGCCGCAACTTTTTTCACACACTTTCAACCATGCGGCTAATTTCTCCATTTTTTTTTTTTTCACGGCCGCGAGGGGGCACTCGAGCGGAAAAGGTAAGAGTGAGAGCGGTGGAATATATGTGCCGAGGAAGTAACTTTTACAGTTATGTTTTTGTTTTTTTTACCGGCCCTGTTAGCGCTCCTTTAGTGTTAGTGTTTTTTTTTTTTTTTTAAACGGTATTTTTATTTTTATTTTTTTTTTTTACCATCCCTGTTTCAATGTGGGCACTTGCAGATTTTACATGGGTGCGGCATTTGTATGTACCAAATAGTATTTCCTTTACAAATGTACTCTGTGAGTTTTATAATCCGGTGCGCTCTGTAGGCTGGAAATGATTTAGAAATCATGTATTTTGTTTTTAACTAGTATATTGGAATTGGCTTTGTAATTTTGATCATTCTTGTTGACCTAAAAAAGGAAAATTTTCATGTCAGACGGAGGAGAAGGAAGTGTGTGTGTGTGTTTCTCTTGTACTTTTTGAAGCTCGTTGGACTCACGTGCTCGTAAAGCGGGTACGACGCGTCCCCCGGCTGGGGGGGCTCGGCCATCAGCTCCAAAGCAATCTGCCCGGCGACGGGGGGATTGCTGACCAAATGGAACATCCGCCGGACGTACGGCATGACGGCGGGGTCCACGTTGACCAGCTCCACGTAGCCTCCTCGAAGACCGCACCTGATGATGGGGAAAGCGGCACGGTGACTCGGGGGCCAGGGGGGGCTTTTCTGCGTGACTGTGGCCTTACTCTCCCAGGAGGCCTTTGGATGCCGAGTGGAAGGAGGCCAGCTCCAGCGTGTCGGCCAGCGGGGGCCCCATCTCACACAGAACCTTCTTGTAAGACACAAACCCGCTGTTGGCGTCGTAAACGCTGCTCTGGTACACCTGCGAGTGGGACATCGCTCGGCTCGTTTGCAAATCGCCACTCAAGGGGGAATTGCACGCCGTCGCTCTCGGTGCTCTCCGGATGCTCACCTCATCGGCGAGAAGGAAGAGCCCGTTCTCTGCGACGAACCTGATGACCTCCTCCATGGCCTTTCTGCTCTGGACGTGGCCTGAGAAACACAAAAAGGCCGGGAAGACCCGTCGGATCCGCGCGGGTTGCCTGTCAGGCGTTCCCCACCTGTCGGGTTCCCCGGGTTGATGACGTACAAGGCCACGGGCCTGCACGCGCCCCGGGCGGACGCCAGGGCCCGACGCAGCTCGTCCGCCCGCAGCTCCCACCCCCGCTCCTCGTCCAGGAAGTAGGGGACCACCGCGCCCCCCAAGGCTTCCACGGACAAGGCGCTGTTGCCGTAGCCCGGCACCGGCACCAGCACGCCGCTCTTGGGGGACGCCCCGCTGTTCACCAGCAGCGTCAAGATTTTCTGGCCGGTGGTTGACACACGGAAATGAAGTCCGTGTAAAATTCAGTGTGTAGTACGGTTAAGAATGATATTTTGTAATATTGTACATTTGATGACATCTGTTTTTTTATTATTATTAATGGCTTTCTCTATTGATTGGCTCCAATGACAGATTCAACTCATCCGTCCTCGAGTGTGGCGTGATGAAAACTGAATGAGTAAAGGAGACCGTGATCGAGGTCTGCGAGCCGGGATGGATCCAGATGTATTCGGGGTCGGCCGGGACGCCGTCTCGTCGGCTAATGAACTGCGCGATGCTCTCCACTATTTCCGGTATGCCGGCTGTGCTCGTGTACGATCCTGAAAAGAATCCAAAAAATTCAAGTTTCAGTAAAATTCCCCTTGTACACGGTCAACAACCCTACTAGGCAACACAACGTGGTTTTCCCGATTAAAATAATACTTACAATTTTATTTATAGTGCACGTTTTGAAACATAGTGATGAGGCGCTTCACATTAAAGACAAACAGAACAAAATTTCTTCTATTTGATGGAAGAAAGTTTATAATTGATTTGTGTATCCAATTTTTGTGACATTTTTGTTGGGTGGTGTGCCCCGGCTGGATAAAGGTTGGGAATCACTGGTCTAAATGCACCATCCATCCATTTTCTTTGCCGCTTATCCTCATGAGGGTCGCGGCGAGTGCTGGAGTCTATCTCAGCTGTCAATGGGCAGGAGGCGGGGTACACTCCGGACTGGTCGCCAGCCAATCACAGGGCATATCGAGACAAACGGTCGCACTCAGAATCACACCTAGGCGCAATTTAGAGTGTCCAATTAATGTTGCATGTTTTGGGGATGTGGGAGGAAACCGGTGTGCCTGGAGAAAACCCACACAGGGATTGAACCCGGGACCTCAGAGATGTGAGGCCAATGCTTTACCATCTGATCCCGCCGTGCCGCCCTAAATAAATCAGTACTGTTTATTTTTCATGGCCTGAAAAAACCCAAAAGTTTAAAATTTATATAAAAAAGCTAATGGTACAGTGAGTCAGCTGGTAAAGTGTTGGCCTCACAGTTCTGAGGTCCCGGGTTCAATCCTGGACCCACCTGTGTGGAGTTTGTATATTCTACATGTGCCTGTTTTGGGGTTACTCCGGGTGGGCACTCCGGTTTCCTCCCACATCCCAAAAACATGCGACATTAATTGGACCCTCAAATGGCCCCTAGGTGTGATTGTGAGTGTTTGTCTCTATGTGCCCTGCGATTGGCTGACGACCAGTTGAGGGTGTACCCCGCCTCCTGCCCGGTTAAACGAAGCTTCGATTGTATTCACGGTGCAAATTTACGACCCCCCCCCCCCCCCCACCCCCCCCGCCCTTCTGCCCCCCCACCTACCTACGCTGCCGCCATCGCAGCAGCTGAGCAGCTTCTGCGCTCGTCGTTTCACGTCCGCGGGCAGGTCGCCGCCGTCCAGGAGTTGCGGGTAGAAACATGCGGCCAGCACCTGCGCGCACCACGTATTCGAATCAACGCTTCGACGACGACGCATCGCCGTCACCTCGTGTCCTTCTTACCTGTCTGACAAAGGTGAGAGGTTTGATTCCGGCATTGTGCGGGTCGCCCCAGGAGACGTCGATCAGATCCTTGTAGGGCTTTGTCACTCCCTGAGTGCCACATTCGGTTGGAAAACAACAAGCAAGAGCGCGTTTGACGGATTCGGATCAGAATTTTCACCTGCTTGAGCATGCGCTTGATGCAATGCGCCCTTTGGATCAGGGCCGCCATCTGGTTGGGCTTCGCGGTCCGAACCTGGGCGCTCATCTCCTGCATGCTTGCAGCTCCTCTTGGGCCGTGTGCAGTCGCAGGCGGGTTGCTGGTTAAAGTTAAACGTCCATCAGCGGCCAATGTGTGCTTTATTAACGCGGAGCATTTGGGGTTTTATAGCGGAGCCCTGAACTTGATTGGGTCCAAACTGGCCCCTTGGCTCGGATTTTAACCGAGGCGAGTCTGCGCCTTTTACTGTATAACCAAAAGTACAAACGGTTAATGTGTCACCAAAGTTTTAAGAGATGCAAGGTTGTTAAATATTATATCATTCTGAATCTGACTTTTCAACTGTCTGAAATTCTTTTCTGGACTTTACTTTATTGTGTTGTAGCGAAGGGGATTGAACCATAAACCAAATTTTTTTCTGCAAATTTATTTGAAAAAATCTTTGCTGTTTTATAAAGCATTTGATTCTATTATTAGGGTATAACTGTATTATTTTAGATGCATTTAACTTTAGTTTGCTTTATATATAGATTTTTTTTTAAATCATCATTAAATAGTACTGAAGCGGCAAAGAAAATGGATGGATGGTAATCAAATAATTGATTTTAGATAAGTTTTGCATTTAGTTTGTTTGCTTTATCCATGTGAAAAGCTTAATGAATTTATCAATAAATCGGAAAACTCTCCAGTGTTTTTATTTTATTGTTATAATAATGTGCATTTTAAATTAATGCAACTACTTTTGACCAATAAATGATTGTTTTCATGATAATGTTTTGGACTTGGATGATTTTTTTTTTTTTTTCGATGCAGGGAAAATGTATTGAAATAACTTGTACACCAAAAAAATCCCGACTTTTAGTTTTAATTTTAAATGATTTTGGATTTAGCGTTGCTACACGAGGATATAACTCCACTGTAATTTTTAAATTAAATACATTTTAATCGAATGCATTATTAAATCATCAGTCGGAATGCTATTTTTCTCATTACTTGTTTTAAATTCAACTGGAGCATTTTATTCGTTTTATTTGTACAGAAAAGGGAAAATGAAATGTCAGTACATGAATGTTTTCCCTTATTTTTATTTGATTAATTTAAACGCAATGTTGTCAATATTTTGGATCTCTGCAACGTCAGTGGTAGCTGTCTACACTTTCGCGTTGTTTCTCGTCGGAACGAAATCTCGGACGTACGTTGGCTTCTACTTCCTGTTTTGTTTCGCCTCTCCTTCCCGTAACCGGTGGCCCGGTTCGGGAAGAAATGGGACGATTAGCCGGGAAAGCGGACGAATGCGACCGGCCCGCGAGCAGAAGCGCTTTCCCCTCCCATCGGCGGAGCCTCTAAGCCGAAAAGAAGTCGCCGAGCCACCCTCGCCGGGCTCCCCGAGCCCCTCGCGTCCCCGCGGCGACATGGCACTCAGCTCGGGCGGCTGGGCTCAGCAGGTCTCGTTACGCTCTTCTTCCCAGCCCGGCTCCTGCGACGCCGTTCCGGCTCCCTCGTCCGCCTGCTGCAGCACCGTCTTAATGTCTGTCCGCGTATCGGTGTCCCACTCCGGTATCCGCCCCTTGCGCCTGCCCGGAGCCGACAGCGACGCTCTGCGCCTGCAGCTCAGCATGGACCCGAGCCGGGCCGGAGAGTTTCGGCTGGCCCTGCGGGACACCAGCGGGAACCGCAACGCGGTGAGATTTCATCGGGAATCATTTCATATTGCTTCGCGTCAGCTCAATTTCTCTATCTATATACACATAGACACGATTTTAAAACCCTATAATAGGTAACAAGATTATTTATCCACAAGGGTATCAGTTCAACTGCTAAAACTGATAAGCAAAATACATTTAGCATTATTAAATGCTTTATTTTAAAACGAGCTACTAGAAAGTATGCCACTTGCTCGTTTTTTTTTGTTTTTTTTTTAATCAGGGCGGGGGTGATATTGATATCAGGGTTATGTCCAGTGTTGGCGAGATGATTTTTGAAATTGAGTTGGTCAAAATTACACCGGTTTCAAAAGTCATAGTAACAATTTCAATTACTTGCACCAAAGTCGTGTCATATTTGATTGTGTTGATTATAGATTTTCTAAATTTCTGAATGAGTACATCAAGGCGACACGGTGGTTGGTAAAGCGTTGGCCTCACAGTTCTGAGGTCCCGGGTTCAAGCCTGTGTGGAGTTTGCATGTTCCCCCTGTGCCTGCGTGGGTGTCCTCCAGGTTGACCCTCCGGTTTCCTTCCACATCCCCAAAAACATGCAACATTGATTGGACACGAAATTGCCCCAAGGTGTGATTGTGAGTGCGGCTGTTTGTCTCGATGTGCCCTGCGATTGGCTGGCAACCAGTTCAGGGAGGATCCCGCCTGTTCCCTGTTGACAACAGGGATAGGCTCCAGCGCTCCCTGCGACCCTCGTGAGGATAAACGGCAAAGAAACTGGATGGATGGATAATTGGGGACTCTAAATTGCCCCTAGGTTTGATTGTGAGTGCGGCTGTTTGTCTCAATGTGCTCTCCGATTGGTTGGCGACCGGTTCAGGGTGTACCCCGCCTCTTGCCCGTTGACAGCCGGGATGGGCTCCAGCACTCCCCGCGACCCTCGTGAGGATAAGCGGCAAAGAAAATGGATGGATGGATGACCACATCAACACGACTCTTGCAGGTTTGCTCTTCAAAAAAGGTGGGTTAAAACCATAATTATTTTGCAATTAATTACACATTCGCGCTTAACACAACAAATGCATAATGTCAATACATATTTTTTTTAAAATGTGCTTCTTGCATAATTGCATTATACACGTGTGTAAACAAACATGTGGAAAGCATAATGACATGTTGACACAATGACATGTGCGCAATGACATGGTGAATGCAAACGAGTGAAGGGTCCTTTAAAAAAAATTATAATGATCAAACTGTTCAAAAGTATCAGTATGAGTATATCCATCCATTTTCTTTGCTGCTTATCCTCACAAGGGTCACAGGGAGTGCCCGAGCCTATCCCAGCTGTCAACGGGCAGGAGGCGAGGAACACCCTGTGAACTGGTTGCCAGCCAATCGCAGGGCACATAGAGACAATCAGCCGCACTCGCAATCACACCTTGGGACAATTTAGAGTGTCCAATTAACGTGTAAAAATCCAATCTATGTATTTTTATATATTGGGTAATGTCCACATCTGCTGAGCTCATTCTAAGGCGCTTGAAAAATTGATGTCAGCATTGTGAATCCGGAAGCGCCAAACCCACATCAGCCACTGAGCGGCGCTGTCCGCGCGCTTTTCCGTCCTCAGCTGGTGGAGTTCGACCTGCGCTCGGTGCACTACGAGGTGAAGTCGGCGCGCTGCCACGAGATGCGCCTGACGGTGCCGCCGCACGACTTCATCCGCTTCTCCTTCCGCTGCGACCGCGAGGCCGAGGAGTGGGCCACGGTGGTCACGTCGTCTCTGCGGGAGGCCCGGCGGGGTCGGTTTTCTACGCCCTTCGCTCTCCGTCGACGTACGGCGACCGGACACGCGCTGACGCTTTTTCTTTCGCCGTCTCTCCGACAGTTGCGAACATGGCCGACGACGACGGCGGCGGCGGCGGGCAGACGCAGGCGGCGGAAACGTCGTTGCCGCTCGCCGGTGGGTGTGTCGCCACCTCTTTCTTTTGACTTCTTATTTTTTTTTTTTGTGCTCTGGTTTTCCTCCAGAAGAGCTCTGCCAGGAGCTCGTCAAGGCGGTGGAGGCGGGCGACGCCCGAGCCGCCGCCCAGCACGCGTCCGCCCTGGCCCGGCAAAAAGCGGCGCTCAGCATCCAGCCGGCCGAGAAGAACTACGCCGGCGGGGAGGTCAGGTACGCGAAATGTGGAGCGCCAAAGTCGGTTACGGTGTTTATTTGAAACCTGAATCCCGTTTTGAAACCCCACTTTCAAAGTCTGAACCTGTTTTGAAACCCTACTTTTCAAGCCTCACCCCTTAGCCCCTTTTCAATTCCTAGTTTCAAATCTTGAATCCCAACTTGGAAATCCCAACCCTTTTTGAAACCGTACTCTTGGACCCTAATCCGGTTTTAAAACCCCACTTTGAACATCTGAACCTCTTTTGAAACCCCAATCATGTTTTCAAACTCCACTTTGAAGCAACCATCCCATTTGACACCCTCAATGTTTTTGAAACCCTACTCTGTAACCCTCACCGTTTTAAAACCCTACTTTTCAATCTTAACCGCTTACCCTCTTCTCAATTCCTAGTTTCAAATCTGATCCTTGTTTTGAGACCCTACTCAGCAACACTAACCCTACTTTGAACCCTAAACCACATCTAGAAACCCTACTCTGAAACGCTAACCGTTTTGAAAACCGTACTCTGGATCCCTAATCCCACGTTGAAAATCTGAACCTGTTTTGAAGCCCGAATCATGTTTTCAAATCCCACTTTGAAGCACAAAAGCCGCTTTGAAACCCTACTCTGAAACTCTAACCCCGTTTTGAAACCCTAATCTGGTTTTAAATCCCCACGTTGAAAATCTGAACCTGTCTTAAAACCTTAATCATGTTTTCAACCCCCACTTTGAAAGATTAAACCCATTTTGAAAGTCTAAATGTTTTTGACACCCTACTCTGAAACCCTAACCCTGTTTTTAAACCCTACTCTCGAACCCTAATCAGGTTTTAAAACCCTTCTTTTCCAGCGTAACCCTTTCCCCCTTTTTCAATTCTTCATTTGAAACCCTATCCTCATTTTCAGACCCTACTCAAGAAACACTCACCTCCCTGCGAAACGCATACCTTGTTTTGAAAACACTACTTTGAGACCGAAACTACATCGAGAAACCCTACTTTGGAACCTGAACCCCATTTTGAGAACCTACTCTGAAACCCTTAATATTGTTTTGAAATCCTACTTTGACACCGAAGCTCCATCTTGAAACCTTAATCCTGTTTTGAAAGCCCACTCTGAAATCCCAACCGTTTTGAAACCCTAACATTTTTCCCAGACCCTACTCGGTTGCGTTCTAACGTCACGTCAAGTCACTTTTGGGTTATGGACCGGCAATGTTCTGTTCCAGTCTGTCGGTGGTGGTGGAGGACGTCTCTTCTTCCTGTTGCTTCACCGTCAAAGTCTTCCCCTACATGACGGTGGCGTCGCTCAAACAACAGGTTCCATCTCAACGCAACGAGTCAAAGTGAAAACAAACAAACAAACATGACTGTGTCCCCCCCCCCGGCAGGTGTTCGTGGAGTACGGCTTCCACCCTCGCGTTCAGCGCTGGGTGATGGGTCAGTGCCTGTGCGCCGACGCCCGCTCGCTGGCCTCGTACGGCGTGCAGCGCGACGGCGACACGGCGTACCTCTACCTGATCTCGGCGCGCCAGGCGCGCATCACGCGACAGCTGTTCCAGCAGGACCTGGAGGGCGCCGTGTCCGCCCCGCCCCTTCTGTCCGGCAACGGGCCGGCGTCTCAAGACCGCCGGGGCTACAGCACGCTCCCGCCGCGGTTACCCAACAGCAACCAGGGTGCGTCCTGACGTTTCACCGTCCGAACCGGGATCAGGCTATTACTTTTTTTTGTTTTTTTTTTTTTTTTTTTTTTAATATTTTTGTATCCCAGGCGGTGGCGATAAACCAGCTGACCTCCAGGTTGTGTTTGGCATGGAGCATCTGCAGCTCAACAACAAAACTGCACGGGTACAGGTCAGAATCCCAACCGCACGCTTTCCGGACCGCTCTTTTATGAAATCCATTCTCCAATTCCATTGTTTTTTTTTTTCTTTTCTTTTTTTATATATTTATTTATTTTTAAGCTCAAAAGTCTTTGAAGATGATTGCTTTTCTTCAGATAGTAACAATAGCAGTCACTCACATTTGAAAAATGTACGGGTGTGGTCTGTCATGCCCGCAGATATAAAGTGACGGGCGTCTGTTTGTGATGATGAGTGTACCCCTTTAAGAGCGGAGGGCGGTGGCGTCAGGTAAACTAGGAAGTAGAAGTAGGCTGAGCAGCAGCTCGTGCGCTTTTGTGTTAATAAAAAAAAAAAAAAAAAAGGACGACAAGTGCGCAGTGGCGCAGCTTCGAGGGCCCATTGGCAAAACGAAACAAAATAAGCGACGTCTTTTAATATCTATGTATTTCTACTCGTAACAAATTTTACACGTTTGATTTCACGCGCTCGACTGTGCAGATTTGCCAGCGCATATGCGCCTGTCAAATCACAGTCACTGCAATACAATTTTTTTCCCAATAATTTGTCATAATCACTGTCAACACCTTTTTTTTTTCTTGATAATTATACATTTTAGACTAACAATATGCAATGGAGAGATGTGACTTTCCTTCGACAACATTGTCAATTATTGGTAATGTCAAACAACATGCATTTCCGTTTTTTGAGGCATGTTTGAAGATTTTTATATTTTTTCCTCATATGTATATATATTTTTCATTTTTCTACAACAAATTATGTATTTTTTCCCCCCATAGTGGAGATGCATGCTTTTTTTCCCCCATCGGCCATTGACAATAACATTTGCCTCCAATAATAATGGATTTGATGTTCTATGTACGGCACGGTGGGTCAGCTGGTAAAGCGTTGGCCTCACAGTTCTGAGGACCCGGGTTCGATCCCGGCGTGCGTGGACTTTGCATGTTCTGCATGGGTTTTCTCCGGGCACTCCGGTTTCCTCACGCATCCCAAAAACATGCAACATTGATCGGACACTCTAAATTGCCCCAAGGTGTGATTGTGAGTGCGGCTGTTTGTCTCGATGTGCCTTGCGATTGGCCAGCAACCGGTTCAGGGTGCACCCCGCCTCCTCCCCGTCGGCAACCACCACTCCTCGCGACCCTCGTGAGGATACGCGGCAAAGAAAATGGATGGCGGGATTTTTCTTGTAACAAATTGTTCACCGGGAGTCGTGTACGTAGTGGGCCTGAAATGATTCAACAATTTTTTTTCTGTCGGGTGGGGGTGCATCGCAGAACGACAATCGGGGAAAGTCGGCGCTCCCGCCAATCTCTTCTGACGTGTGCTTCCTGTAGACGGAGTGGGCGTGTCCCTCATGCACTTTCATCAACAAGGCTTCCCGTCCGGGCTGCGAGATCTGCGCTACGGCCAAACCCGACGCCCCCAAAGCCCCGCAGCAGGCGGCGTGCGGCGAGCCGACCTCGACCGGCAGCTGACCCGCCCGCCGCCGTCTGCTCCCGCACCCCCCCCCACCCCCTCCTTCCCACTGCCACGCCGCTAAACCCACCCGTGCTATACCAGTGTCGCCATACATGATGTCCGCACCCTCCCACGCGCACCACGATGATTGTCAAGTCCACTGAGAGTCCCGGCAGCCCAGGGGCCCGCTGGAGACGTTTAAAGCACTGTAGCGTGACGCCAGAAAAAAAAAAAAAAAAACAGTTCGACCATTTAAACCATGGACAAGACGCTTTGAGTTTAGCCACACCTCTTTTTTTTTTTTTTTTAATTTCATTTTTGTGGGGGGAAAAAAAAAAAGTTCCTTATATTTATTGGAGGGGAGGTGGTGACGGAAGGTGTTCCGGGGAATGTTCGATTTCCGTCAGGGCAAAACTGTGAAATTGGAGATGAGAGGATGTTTACAGGGGTGGTAACAAGTGCTTTTTAACGCTTTACGAATCGATTTGAACGGAACGCGGGGGATTTATTTGTTTGTTTTTAAAGATTCATATTTGATGTACATTTCGGTAGCCGGTTTGATTTTAATCGAGTCCTTCAAGTTGCGACAGCGACGGAATGATCATTGCAGTACAGTGTAAAAAAAAAAAAAAATGACAATAGGCAAATAATGTATCATACCACTGTGGTCGCCTTGGAAAAAAAATTAACAAAATGGAAAAACGAATTCATTAAGTCGACATCACTTCCTGCAAACTTCCTAGCAAATACACAATTTAAATAAATATTACAAAAAGAAAAGAAACTCTCCAATGTGCCATCTCTTGAATCCAAATAAAACATATACTGTATGACATTCATCTTTTTTTTTTTTTTTTTGCATCAATACGCTGTAGGACATGGGTGTCAAACTCAAGGCCAGGGGGCCAGATCCGGCCCGCCGTACGCTTTTACGCGGCCCGCGAAGGCAAATTGTGCGTCAACTTCCAGGATTTTTGTTAGTATTTCAAATTGTCGTGTCGTAAATGACAACTTTGAGACACTGCAAGCATTTTTGTGTCACCAAACATGAGCAATAGCCGAAAAACCCATTTACCTTGATTTCTGATTCTGAAACTAGCTCATAAATTGCATGCGTAAATATAATGAGGCCATTAAGAATTTGGATTGTTTCACAAGGGGAACCGCCCGCGGAAAAAAATGAGTTTGACACCCCTGCTGTCGGAGATCAGTACACTGAAAGAACTGTTAATATAAATGAAGGCATTTACCGTAATTCCCGGCCTACGGAGCGCAACTGGTTGTAAGCCTCACCCAGTACATTTGTGAAGGAAATACCATTTGGTACATACATACCGGCGTATGTATGTGTAAAAAAACCCGCGTAAAAGCCGCAAGTGCCCACATTGAAACAAGATATATACAAAGAAAGACAGTACACGGGGAGTTTAATGGTAGCACCACTGCGCTAAGGCTAACAATGCCGTGCTAACGCTAATGCTAGCTCCGTTAACAGGGCCGGTAAAAAAAAAAAAAAACGGTAAAAATCACTGAGACACGGCAGTAACACGCTAGCGCAGCGCTAACAGGGCCGGTGTGACGGTCTGAGCGCTCCGCCGTGCTGAAAAGTCTCCTTGTGATGAATGCGCATGCGTGACTAACAGGGGAACTCTGGGCACGTAGCAGACGCTTACTGGGAAATCCCCCGGTCTCGTAGTTCCCCTTCTTCTCCATAGACGGAGCTAACATACGTTAAAACATAATCCTAACCTAACCTTAAAACAATACTTGATTTAAAAAAAAAAAAAAAAAAAAAAAAAAGATATACACATATAATATGTGCGTTCGCTGTGTTCGTCTTTCTGAGACGTCCACAGCGAACATGAACACTTGGCGACAAGTTATTGAATGCCACATGTTGAAGCATGGACGGGGATGTTTCAGACTGGTAAAAATATACATACATACATATATACACATACATATATACACACTCACACGCACATATACACACACACACGCATATATATATATATATATATATATATATACACATACATACACACATATACACACACCCACACACACACACACACGTATGTGCATTAATCACAAGAAGACTGTTCAGCACCACGCTGAACAGACCCTCAGACCGTCACACCAGACCGGTAAAAGTCACTTCCTCGGCACATATATTCCCCCGGTCTCACTCCTACCTTTTCCGCTGGAGTGCCCCCTTCCGGCCGTTAGGAGAAAAAAAAAAAAAAAAAAAAAAAAACCCGCACAAATTCGCCGCATAAGCCGCGGGGTTGAAAGGGTGTGGAAAAAAAGTTGCAGTTTACAGGCCGGAAATTATGGTTATGCCATTTGCGTTCTTGAGGAAGGTGGCAATAAATGAGTCACAATCAATTTTTTCCACATTGCTTTGTAAGTTCTTCAAACGGCAAACGAGTACAGACTGAATGCGGCTGAAGCCAAGTACTGCACCTCCATTATTGCCTCCATTACTTCAAGACTCAATCAATTGATGGCTGCCCATCCCTAACAGAAGCAGCGCATCCCTCCAGCGGGATGTCACTGTCAAAGAACCTGAGATCACCTTTTGTCGACGCTCGGCCCGCCGTCTATTTCCAGAAGAGAATGTTCCAGAAGAGCAGCCAGCAGGGATACACCAGCAGCGCCACCAGCGGGAAGACCAGCGACCCGTACAGCTCGTGGTCCAGGATGCCCTGCGAGATGACCGACAGGAAGAGCAGCCAGCCGTCCTGGAAGCCCAGCGGCATCTCCTGCAGCTCGCGGAAGGCGAAGACGGACAAGAGCAGCGTGCCGGCGGGGCTCAGGACCACCATGAAAACGGCCGTCGGGAACCTGAGGGGCGCACGCCGTCCGTCCGTCAGTTCGGAGTACGGAGCGCGACGGACCCGAGGCGCGGCCGTTCTTACTTGGGCACGTGCGGCGTGACGACGGCGGCCGTAGGGACCAGCGTCAGGGCCAGGACGAAGCCCAGCGAAAAGTTGACCAGGGCGGTGCAGCCCAGCAGCACGGCCAAGTACAACACGGCCACCAGCTTCAGGACTCTCCAGCCCTGCTCCGTCCCCTCGCCGGACACGAGTCTGGCCGACCGCAACGTCAATCGAGGATGAGACAAAAGCATGAAAAGAATCCGTCTTGGCGGTTCCGCCTTCGCCCGTGAAAGCCGACTAACACCGCAGTGCGTTTTTTTTCCCCTAATATTACGTGATCATTAAGAGATATTTTGTTTTACTTTTTTCCAAAATAAGAGTATCCAAACGTGATATTTCAAAGAAAGTAAAGAAATCTTTTTTTTTTTTTTTTTTCGCTCACAATAAATAACCAGACAGGATTTTACAAATTATCGTATGTTTTTTTACCCTCTAACGATACACTAACCATAATTGTGATATCAAAATGTCTGGAATAGATTAGCTGTTATTGATACAGTATTGATCAGGGCAATACTGCAACATTTGGTAGACATCTGTTTTTCAAACAATAGTAATATCATCGTGTATGTATATTTATTTTTTGTCTAACTACATTATCGATCATATTGCAAGTTCTGTCATATTTTTCTAATGACAGTTTTATTGTGATTCCCTGTGTGGAATAATTTTTTTTTGTAAATGATATAGTATTAATAAGAGTGATATCACAATACGGTGATGCTTCAGTTCTCGACCACAATCGCTTCCAGAAAAGGGTTCGAGAAGTGATTTGTTTGAAAACCGAATCGATATTTCCCATGACAATGAAGAAAAAATAAATAATACGTTCCTAGCCCAAAAAATTGGGCTTTTTAAATCATTTTTTTTAGCTTTTCCTGATAATAAACAGCATGGTAGAAATACGTGTATAGTTGAAATACTTTCTTGAATAAAATGATTTAAGAAATATATTTATTTTTTGCTTGTTACACATATAATAAACCGTAACGATTTTCGTTCGAAAACAGAAGCAAAAAAATGTTGTTCGAAGATGGGGATGTTCGAGAACCGAGTCATTACTGTACATGATATTTATTAATTTATTTATTTTATAATTATGCTAGCGAAGATCTTTTATTTTTGATACAGTGTTGATAAAAGCAGTGTGACAGAACAGAATGGGAGTATTTTTTTTATGTTGCAGTAATGATAACTAACATCGCAAGCACGTTTTTTTTTTCTCTATTAATAAAACGCCACAAAAGTGATAAAACTATGCAGTGTAAAAAAAAAAA
Source organism: Syngnathoides biaculeatus (assembly GCF_019802595.1). Lineage (NCBI taxonomy): Eukaryota > Metazoa > Chordata > Actinopteri > Syngnathiformes > Syngnathidae > Syngnathoides > Syngnathoides biaculeatus. The sequence continues at coordinate 3,699,403 of NC_084652.1, read as the reverse complement.
AAAAAAAAAAAAAAAAAAAGTCCTCACGCACGTGGACAAGTGGGCGACGATAATATGATTACAATCATTATTTTAAACCGTTTTTGCGGTCAAAGGCATCGTGACGTCACCTGTGCGTGTTGTGAGGGAGAGCCAACCCGGCCGTGTAAACGGCGATGGCCGTCAGCACCACGGCCTCCGTCTCCGACACCGGGAAGTGCTCCACCGCCATCTCCTGGAAGCGGACGGGCAGCGCGTAGAGGGCGACGCCGGTCATGTGGCTGATCACCAGAGGGGTCAGCACGGACAGCGCGCCGGGACTGGACTGCCGGGAGGAGAAGAATCCGCGTTAACGTGGCCGGAGGGTTTAGAAGCCCGACTTGACGCGTCGCCGTGGTAACCTGCTCCGCGCTGGCGACCCCGTCTTGTGTCACTGGAGGCGGCGAGAGCTGAACCCACAGATCCAAAGCCTGCGTTTCAGTCAAGGACTCAAACTGAACGTGCGAGGAATTCTGCTGATGAATGTTTTACCCGAATGTTTTAAAGGATACGCGGAGCAGCAGGATGACGCCGATCAAGCCGAACGCTGGCATGTAATAACTGATGGAAACGAAGTTGGAGAGCGAGGGAAGAAGGTAGAAGAAGTAGGACTGGTGCAGGCGCTCCAGGAGGTTGTTCAGCTTGCGATACATTCCCTCCAACAGCCTACAAGGGGGGTGCGCACGCACACACACACACACACACACGGGCAAAAACTGAATTTTGTAACGGTTTCTTGTTTTACACCGCTGTATAGAGCTCGTGCACCTATGTCATCAAATCACGGCACTGGCAGGAAGTGGCGGTCAAGCAAAGCATTGCTCAATGCCAAGTCGGTTGGTGACGACGCGAAAATATGTCTTATAGCACGACGCCCGGAGTTTTGTCCGATAAAATTTAGAAGAATAAACGTAGGTAGGTGGAAAAATGAGAGACACTTGGCATAGAGGACCCATATTAAATGCCGAAGTCAATGTTTTCGCCGATAAGAAATTGGACCGTTAACCTGCTTCCCGCTTGTCTTGGAAGCGTAGAAAAGTCTGTACGTGTACAAACACTTCGTCGCTGGATCTGACGGCTCGTGAACGCGGAAGTGCGTTCGGCTACACGGGAACCTTTGCCTATGAGGTAAAGGGACGGGAACGTGACACGGACCTGCCGACGGTGGTCATGTCCGTCTTGTACTGGCGGAAGCTGTTGATGCCTTTGATGGTGACCGCCTCCACGTGGTAGCGCATGAAGAGCCCGTGGTCGCCCCACGGACGCCCGCTGGCCTGCTTCAGCACCATCAGCATCATCGTCTGCACGGCGTGGCTGTAGCCCAACGCGCTGTCCCAGTCGTTCCTTTGCAACTGGGACAAAACATCTCGGGATTAATACCAAATAAATACGAAGCCGTCATCGTTTATAAGGACGATGACACTTTTTTTGTTCTTCCCAGTCTGTTTCTTATTTCAAAACATTTGTACACAATAATTCTCTTTTTTTGTTGTTTTAAACTCCAATTTCAAGTCACATAAACTACAATATTCTGGTAAGATTGTTTATTAATACTATAGCTTCATGCTGTTTTTTTTTAATTACATCTTTACATTGCTTTCAAACTTTCCAAATGTTTACCATCCAAGAACAATTTTTGAGTACTAGTGACATCGTACAAAGGAGTAATACGACCACACTGAAAAGAAAATTATATATATCATATTATATCACGAGTGGTAAAGTTGTATGTCTGAGAAAGGACTTGTATATTTTCCACATTAAAGTCACAATGAAATTGTATATTTCAGAATATTTTTGACAAGTCATAATTTTTAAAAAAAGGGATGGGAGCAGATTTTCTTCTTAAACATTGCAGTTTTAATATTAGAACGATAAAGCCGTGTATTTTTGAGTTAAGTCATTGGGCGGAGGGGTTGTATATTTTTAGATATACAGTTTACAGTATTTTAAAATCTTTTTAAAATATATATGTTTAAAATGTCTACAAAGTCTGTCGACATATAAAGACATTCTCGAGAAAAAAGGTTAAAAGTAATTTAAAATATTAAATGTCAATATTTTCAAGAAAAGTTCTAGACGGATATTCCTGAGTCAAAAAGTCCTAGTTTCAGAGGAGTAAAAAAAAAAAAAATATATATATATATATATATCCGATGGAGTATTAATAAGACTGATATCACAATACAGTGATGCCTCGGTTCTCAACCACAATCCGTTTTAGAAAACGGTTCGAGAAGTGACTTGTTTGAAAACCAAATCGCTATTTTCCATTACAATGAATGGAAAAAGAAATAATGCGTTCCAAGCCCAAAAAAAAAAACCAACAAAAAAAAACATCAACACACATATATATATTTTTCTCTTATTTCCTTATTATATTTTAAAAAAATTCAAAGATAAAATGTCAATATTTACACAGGATGGCAAATGTGCTCCACGCGCGTTTTGCAGCTTTCCTACCTTGCCCTGGATGGTGCACAGGACGCCGATCTTCTGACAGAACGCGTAGAAGAGGTTGGTGAGGTCCAGGTTAGGCAGCTGCCCGTTGAGCCCCTCCAGCACGATGTCCAGGCTGGTCACCACGTCGGTGCTGAGCTCCAGAGAGAACGCGGCCTGGATGGAACCGGCGCGGCCCTGCAAGGGCGTCCAGTTCATACCTGCGGCGGGGAAGACGTACGTGGATGAAGCCTGACAGTTGCACCTGGCGTTGTGTGCACGAGGAGGGCAAGGGAGGAGAGGCGGGTCACCCGTGGTGTTGGTGTGGTGGTACCCCTCCAGCCAGGCCTGCATGCCGATCAGATCGTGTTCATTGACCAGGAAGATGATGTCCTTGGCCCAATACACCTGATCTATTAAAAGAGAAAAAGTACCAAGGTCTTAAGTCAGCATTTCATTTGAATCAACATATAAAAAAAAAACAAAAAAAAAAAAAAATTTTTGACTTTTACAGGGCTCCTTTCATACAACTCAACAATTTCTCAAATTACAAAACGTGTATACACACACAGAGAAAAAAAATTTAAACAGCCTAATGTTCTACCTTCACAGCACAGGTGTGAAACTCAACACCCGGGGGCCAGATCGGGCCCGCCACATGATTTTATGTGGCCCACAAAGCCAAATCCAGAGTTTCCATTTCCATGATTCTTGTAAAAATCTGTACGAAAATTTCAAATTTTCTTATCACATAAATAATCAAGTTACAGCATTTTTGTGTTACCAAACATAAATAGTTGAAAAACACGTCCTTGATGTCTGATTTGGATTCTGGTTCAAAAATTGATTATGTAAACATGATGAGACGATTAAAGATTTTTTTATTGTTTCATAGTCAAAACGGTCCTCTGAGGGAAACCCGAACTACAACGTGGCCCGCGAGAAAAATGAGTTTGACGCCCTTGCTTTACCGGAACCTTCTCTTTGCCAAATTGTTCATTTTAATCGGAAAAGAACATACAGTGAAGAAAATAAGTATTTGAACACCCTGCTATGTTGCAAGAACTCCCACTTAGAAAGCAGAGAGGGGTGTGAAATTTTCATCGCAGGTGCATGTCCACTGTGAGAAAGAGAGTCTAAAAAGAAAAATCCAGTACAATTTTGTCTCTGGTTCGTTAAAAAAAAAATATAAAAAAAAAATCATACATTGTGATTTCTGTAAAGAAATGATGAAAATGAAATGGAAAAAAAACGATGAAAATTTCAGACCCATCCATGATTTCTAAGTGGGAGAACTTGCAACATAGCATGGTGTTCAAATAATTATTTTCTTCACTGTACGTTTAAAAAAAAAAAAGGGATTATTTTTATAATCCAAGCAATATTTTAGAAAATGCACAAATTAAATACGTCTGTGACTGTTCTGCCTTGTCAGAAGTCCTCATCATGCTTTTTCAAGTAAACAAAAAAATGCTTTGGGAGCTGTATTTCCTTTCGACTGAGAAAACGATTCTATATGACAAAATAAACACATTATGAAATAACTATAATAAAATCCATATATCTCCACAATTTATATCTTGATTTGTGTTTCAGGCTCACGTTTTGCACAATAGATGTTGCCGTTTTCACAGCTTGATGTCGCACTTACTTCTGAAGTACTGCGCCAAAACCAGCAGCAGCCCCACGGCCTGGTTGTTGGCGTTGCCTTGGCTGCAGGGCGCCGTCAGAACCAGCGCCTCGGTCCGCGGCCCTCGCGGGGAGCGCAGGATGCCGTACACATTTGTGCCCTTCACCAACTTGACGGCGGGGGAAAAGGCGGGATAAAAGGTTGAGCGGTCAACGGCGGACACGGGAGACGTGTGAAGAAGAGCCGAATTACAAATCTCTCTGTGTTTTCGTCCGGGAAGGGGAGCTTGCGGGAGAAGCTCTGCGTGAACACCTCCAGTCCTCGATCCTGCATGGTTTTCACCAGCCAGTCCACCGGCATCCCGCTGCAAAAACCCGCGCAAACAAATCATTTGCTTCGCGCACCGACGCGGGTCCTCCCGCGATCGATCCCGACGCCGGTCGCCTTACCCGGCTTTCTTTTTCTGCGCGGCAAATTCCCTGGCCGTGACCAGCGACCTCTCCCCGGCCGGGAAGTGTTCCTCCACCATGGTGGAGCCCATGGCGTTCTCGGACATGTACGTGCGCATGGTGAACGGCTCGAAGGCCAAACCCATGAACCAGGCCACGCCCACCATGTAGCAGAGGATACTGGAGGAGGTCAACAAAGAGTGACAGGAAGAGCAACGACATTATCTCCAGTTGTTGCTCTAGTTTTTCTTGCGACAACGATTCAATAAGAGCTCGGTTTTGAACACACAACTTCTACACTATGTCACTTCATTTAAATTTTTTTTAAAAAAGGCTTGTAGGTGACTTTCATGGAACAAGGCACAGATTTTTTTGGTCTACATTTAATTATTAACAGGGTCAAGTTAATTTCTTAGTCATCCGTAACTAAGTACAGTACAACCTCGGTTCTCGACCACAATCCGTTCCAGAAAACGGTTGGAGAAGCGATTTGTTCGAAAACCGAATCGGCATTTCCCATTACAGTGAATGGGAAAAGAAATTATGTGTTCCCCAAGCCTAAAAAAAAAAAAAAAAAAAGGGCTTTTAAAGCATTTTTTTTAGCTTCTCCTGATAATAAACTGCATAGTAGCAATACATGTATAGTTTAAATACTTTACATAATAAAATAATTGAAGAAATGTATTGATTTTTTTGCTTAAAATGTATGCTTTCGTAGTAGAGTAGGCTCGGCTGGGAGTGCATTGCCGTATCTGTTGCGACTCAGCCCTCAGCCATGTAAACTTTTCTGGATTAACAAAGGTGGAGAATAACTTTAAACAAAAATAATGAGGGGGGAAAAAATGGACAAAAAAGTTTATTTTTACAAAAAAATTAATTATGACAGGTTATGTGAAAAACAAAAATAATTAGAACCATGACTGCTGTGCTTGCATGATGTTAAATGTATTTCAATCAATCTATTGTGCTATGGCATTGAGAAAGTTTATTTTTATTTTGTGCTTACTCTTAAAAATAATAAATCCATTGAAACAAGGTGCGTAATAAAGTAAAATTTTAAATGTTCAATACCTTTAACAAAATGTAAAAAAATGTCTTCGCTCCACCTCATTTAAGTGCTCCCACGATTTTTTCTCAAGGAGAGCTGCAGAGGTGAGGCAAGAGGATCTCGGCTTGGAAACACATACCTCGGGTCAAAAGTTTGCCCCATGTCGAATATTCTCTTCTTTTGCAAAATAGAAATGTGCAATGTGAATGTGCTTTCTATTCTATTTCTACTTTTTTCTGTCATAATGTCTGCTGTTTTTTCGTTTGTTTGTTTTTTAGCAGGAATAAAGTCACTCATCACTTTTTGGGAAAAGGCTAGCCGTGAGAGGCTGTAAAAGTCACTACACTAGAAACATTCTGCTTTTGTGCACAAGCACCCCTGTGTCCGCAGCCATGCTGTTAGTGCAAGCACTGCAGAGAAGATGAGCACTGAACTACACTTTTAAAATATATTACGATGAATACACTTTATAGTTTCGTGTTTTTTCTTTTTGATGGAATGTAATTCAAATGTTTTATTGTAGCAAACACAATTTGCCATTCCAACTATAAATAGAGCTCCTGAGAAAGGTGATGATGAAGAAAATGATAATGATGATCATAAATAGATAAAACAGACATGAATGGAGGCGCAAAATTTGAGAAATGGAGATCAGAAACGCACCAGATTGGAGCGTTGAGCCGAGTGAGGAGGTTGATCAATGCCCTTCTTTGATTGGGATCAGATATCAGTCCCATTGTGGTGCCCCAGAACGAATCCTACGACAACACACACATTATTAAACCATATTTAGACAAATTAACATAAATAAACATGAAATAGACACATTAGGGCGAGCTCTGTCTCTTCTGACAGCCCGCATCCGGCTAACGAGCTAGCTTCCCCAAAGCGATAACACGTTTTGTTTTTCAAGCGTGAACACGAAACTATTCGTGAATAATTCGCTGAAATACTTAGTGTTGTTTCAAGAAACTAAATATGAAAGTATTTACCCTATTCCAAAGTAAAAGCCGGTCAGAGCCGCCGACGGACGAAAACTTATCGGTGGCTAAGAGTAAGCACAATTGCTTGCATTCTAGTCGTTTACGCACGGAACAATAGAACGGTGGACCTACTTCCGGTAGTACCCGTGTAATTCATTTTTAAGGAAGTGAAATATTTTCATTAATTCACGCTATTTTCAGGAACTGTACATCTATGTATATGTGGCCGTAAGCGGAAGTAGCAGATAAATATGATCAAATACTTACTTAAATGAAATTATACGCCAGACGGGGTCGTTTCCCTCTTGACAAAATGCTTACAACACCTGGTATTCCCAGGCGGTCTCCCATCCAAGTACTAACCAAGCCCGACCCTGCTTAGCTTCCGAGATCGGACGAGATCGGGAGTTCTCAGGGTAGTATGGCCGTAAGCGCAGCTGCACATCAAAAAGGGGGCTAAATATTTCGTTAAAATATGATTTTGTTGATTCTCTTTCCACTTGACAAAATGCTTACAGCACCTGGTATTCCCAGGCGGTCTCCCATCCAAGTACTAAACAAGCCCGACCCTGCTTAGCTTCCGAGATCAGACGAGATCGGGCGTTCTCAGGGTAGTATGGCCGTAAGGGCAAGCTGCATATCAAAAAGGGGGCTAAATTTTTTGTTAAAATATGATTTTGTTGATTCTCTTTCCACTTGACAAAATGCTTATAGCACCTGGTATTCCCAGGCGGTCTCCCATCCAATTACTAACCAGCCCCGACCCTGCTTAGCTTCCGAGATCGGACGAGATCAGGCGTTCTCAGGGTAGTATGGCCGTAAGCGCAAGCTGTATCAAAAAGGGGGCTAAATATTTTGTTAAAATATGATTTTGTTGATTCTGTTTCCACTTGACAAAATGCTTACAGCACCTGGTATTCCCAGGCGGTCTCCCATCCAAGTACTAACCAGGCCCGACCCTGCTTCGCTTCCGAGATCGGACGAGATCGGGCGTTCTCAGGGTAGTATGGCCGTAAGCGCAAGCTGCACATCAAAAAGGGGGCTAAATATTTTGTTAAAATATGATTTTGTTGATTCTCTTTCCACTTGACAAAATGCTTACAGCACCTGGTATTCCCAGGCGGTCTCCCATCCAAGTACTAACCAGGCCCGACCCTGCTTAGCTTCCGAGATCGGACGAGATCGGGCGTTCTCAGGGTAGTATGGCCGTAAGCGGAAGCTGCACATCAAAAAGGGGGCTAAATAGTTTGTTAAAATATGATTTTGTTGATTCTCTTTCCACTTAACAAAATGCTTACAGCACCTGGTATTCCCAGGCGGTCTCCCATCCAAGTACTAACCAGGCCTGACCCTGCTTAGCTTCCGAGATCAGACGAGATCGGGTGTTCTCAGGGTAGTACGGCCGTAAGGGCAAGCTGCATATCAAAAAGGGGGCTAAATATTTTGTTAAAATATGATTTTGTTGATTCTGTTTCCACTTGACAAAATGCTTACAGCACCTGGTATTCCCAGGCGGTCTCCCATCCAAGTACTAAATAGGCCCGACCCTGCTTAGCTTCCGAGATCGGAGGAGATCGGGCGTTCTCAGGGTAGTATGGCCGTAAGCGCAAGCTGCATATCAAAAAGGGGGCTAAATATTTTGTTAAAATATGATTTTGTTGATTCTGTTTCCACTTAACAAAACACTTACAGCACCTGGTATTCCCAGGCGGTCTCCCATCCAAGTACTAACCAAGCCCGACCCTGCTTAGCTTCCGAGATCGGACGAGATCGGGCGTTCTCAGGGTAGTATGGCCGTAAGCGCAAGCTGCACATCAAAAAGGGGGCTAAATATTTCGTGAAAATATGATTTTGTTGATTCTCTTTCCACTTAACAAAATGCTTACAGCACCTGGTATTCCCAGGCGGTCTCCCATCCAAGTACTAACCAGGCCCGACCCTGCTTAGCTTCCGAGATCGGACGAGATCGGGCTTCTCAGGGTAGTATGGCCGTAAGCGCAAAATCCACATCAAAAGGGGGCTAAATATTTTGTTAAAATATGATTTTGTTGATTCTCTTTCCACTTGACAAAATGCTTACAGCACCTGGTATTCCCAGGAGGTCTCCCATCCAAGTACTAAACAGGCCCGACCCTGCTTAGCTTCCGAGATCGGACGAGATCTGGCGTTCTCAGGGTAGTATGGCCGTAAGCCCAAGCTGCATCTCAAAAAGGGGGCTAAATAGTTTGTTAAAATATGATTTTGTTGATTCTCTTTCCACTTGACAAAAACAAAATGCTTACAGCACCTGATATTCCCAGGCGGTCTCCCATCCAAGTACTAACCAAGCCCGACCCTGCCTGCTTAGCTTCCGAGATCAGACGAGATCGGGCGTTCTCAGGGTAGTATGGCCGTAAGGCAAGCTGCATATCAAAAAGGGGCTAAAATTTTGTGTTAAATATGATTTTGTTGATTCTCTTTCCACTTGACAAAATGCTTATAGCACCTGGTATTCCCAGGCGGTCTCCCATCCAATTACTAACCAGCCCCGACCCTGCTTAGCTTCCGAGATCGGACGAGATCAGGCGTTCTCAGGGTAGTATGGCCGTAAGCGCAAGCTGCGTATCAAAAAGGGGGCTAAATATTTTGTTAAAATATGATTTTGTTGATTCTGTTTCCACTTGACAAAATGCTTACAGCACCTGGTATTCCCAGGCGGTCTCCCATCCAAGTACTAAATAGGCCCGACCCTGCTTAGCTTCCGAGATCGGACGAGATCGGGCGTTCTCAGGGTAGTATGGCCGTAAGCGCAAGCTGCATATCAAAAAGGGGGCTAAATATTTTGTTAAAATATGATTTTGTTGATTCTGTTTCCACTTAACAAAACACTTACAGCACCTGGTATTCCCAGGCGGTCTCCCATCCAAGTACTAACCAGGCCCGACCCTGCTTCGCTTCCGAGATCGGACGAGATCGGGCGTTCTCAGGGTAGTATGGCCGTAAGAGCAATCTGCACATCAAAAAGGGGGCTAAATATTTTGTTAAAATATGATTTTGTTTATTCTCTTTCCACTTGACAAAATGCTTACAGCACCTGGTATTCCCAGGCGGTCTCCCATCCAAGTACTAACCAGGCCCGACCCTGCTTCGCTTCCGAGATCGGACGAGATCGGGCGTTCTCAGGGTAGTATGGCCGTAAGCGGAAGCTGCACATCAAAAAGGGGGCTAAATAGTTTGTTAAAATATGATTTTGTTGATTCTCTTTCCACTTAACAAAATGCTTACAGCACCTGGTATTCCCAGGCGGTCTCCCATCCAAGTACTAACCAGGCCCGACCCTGCTTAGCTTCCGAGATCGGGCGTTCTCAGGGTAGTATGGCCGTAAGCGGAAGCTGCACATCAAAAAGGGGGCTAAATATTTGTTTTAAAATATGATTTTGTTGATTCTCTTTCCACTTGACAAAATGCTTACAGCACCTGGTATTCCCAGGCGGTCTCCCATCCAAGTACTAACCAGGCCCGACCCTGCTTAGCTTCCGAGATCGAACGAGATCGGGCGATCTCAGGGTAGTATGGCCGTAAGCGCAAGCTGCACATCAAAAAGGGGGCTAAATATTTCGTTAAAATATGATTTTGTTGATTCTCTTTCCACTTGACAAAATGCTTACAGCACCTGGTATTCCCAGGCGGTCTCCCATCCAAGTACTAACCAGGCCCGACCCTGCTTAGCTTCCGAGATCGGACGAGATCGGGCGTTCTCAGGGTAGTATGGCCGTAAGCGCAAACTCCACATCAAAAAGGGGGCTAAATATTTTGTTAAAATATGATTTTGTTGATTCTCTTTCCACTTGACAAAATGCTTACAGCACCTGGTATTCCCAGGCGGTCTCCCATCCAAGTACTAACCAGGCCCGACCCTGCTTAGCTTCCGAGATCGGACGAGATCGGGCGTTCTCAGGGTAGTATGGCCGTAAGCGGAAGCTGCACATCAAAAAGGGGGCTAAATAGTTGTTTAAAATATGATTTTGTTGATTCTCTTTCCACTTAACAAAATTCTTACAGCACCTGGTATTCCCAGGCGGTCTCCCATCCAAGTACTAACCAGGCCTGACCCTGCTTAGCTTCCGAGATCAGACGAGATCGGGTGTTCTCAGGGTAGTACGGCCGTAAGGGCAAGCTGCATATCAAAAAGGGGGCTAATTTTTTGTTAAAATATGATTTTGTTGATTCTGTTTCCACTTGACAAAATGCTTACAGCACCTGGTATTCCCAGGCGGTCTCCCATCCAAGTACTAAATAGGCCCGACCCTGCTTAGCTTCCGAGATCGGAGGAGATCGGGCGTTCTCAGGGTAGTATGGCCGTAAGCGCAAGCTGCACATCAAAAAGGGGGCTAAATATTTTGTTAAAATATGATTTTGTTTATTCTCTTTCCACTTGACAAAATGCTTACAGCACCTGGTATTCCCAGGCGGTCTCCCATCCAAGTACTAACCAGGCCCGACCCTGCTTCGCTTCCGAGATCGGACGAGATCGGGCGTTCTCAGGGTAGTATGGCCGTAAGCGCAAGCTGCACATCAAAAAGGGGGCTAAATATTTTGTTAAAATATGATTTTGTTGATTCTCTTTCCACTTGACAAAATGCTTACAGCACCTGGTATTCCCAGGCGATGTCCCATCCAAGTCCTAACCAGGCCCGACCCTGCTTAGCTTCCGAGATCGGGCGTTCTCAGGGTAGTATGGCCGTAAGCGGAAGCTGCACATCAAAAAGGGGGCTAAATAGTTTGTTAAAATATGATTTTGTTGCTTCTCTTTCCACTTGACAAAATGCTTACAGCACCTGGTATTCCCAGGCGGTCACCCATCCAAGTACTAACCAGGCCCGACCCTGCTTAGCTTCCGAGATCAGACGAGATCGGGCGTTCTCAGGGTAGTATGGCCGTAAGCGCAAGCTGCACATCAAAAAGGGGGCTAAATATTTCGTTAAAATATGATTTTGTTGATTCTCTTTCCACTTGACAAAATGCTTACAGCACCTGGTATTCCCAGGCGGTCTCCCATCCAAGTACTAACCAGGCCCGACCCTGCTTAGCTTCTGAGATCGGACGAGATCGGGCGTTCTCAGGTAAGTATGGCCGTAAGCGGAAGCTGCACATCAAAAAGGGGGCTAAATATTTTGTTAAAATATGATTTTGTTGATATCTCTTCCACTTGACAAAATGCTTACAGCACCTGGTATTCCCGGCGGTCTCCCATCCAAGTACTAACCAGGCCGACCTGCTTCGCTTCCGAGATCGGACGAGATCGGGCGTTCTCACAGGTAGTATGGCCGTAAGCGGAAGCTGCAACATCAAAAAGGGGGCTAATATTTTGTTAAAATATGATTTTGTTGATTCTCTTTCCACTTAACAAAACACTTACAGCACCTGGTATTCCCAGGCGGTCTCCCATCCAAGTACTACCAGGCCGAACCTGCTTAGCTTCCGAGATCGGGCGAGATCGGGCGTTCTCAGGGTAGTATGGCCATAAGCGCGAAGCTCCACATCAAAAGGGGGCTAAATATTCGTGAAAATATGATTTTGTTGATTCTCTTTCCACTTCACAATGCTTACAGCACCTGGTATTCCAGGCGGTCTCCCATCCAAGTACTAACCAGGCCCGACCTTCTTAGCTTCGAGATCATGACGAGATCGGGCGTTCTCTCAGGGGTAGTATGCGTAAGCGCAACTGCACATCAAAAAGGGGGCTAAATATTTTGTTAAAATATGATTTTGTTGATTCTCTTTCCACTTGACAAAATGCTTACAGCACCTGGTATTCCCAGGCGGGCTTCACCCATCCAAGTACTACCCAGGCCGACCCTGCTAGCTTCCGAGATCAGACGAGATCGGGCGTTCTCAAGGGTAGTATGGCCGTAGCTGCAGATGCACATCAAAAAGGGGGCTAAATATTTCGTTAAAATATGATTTTGTTGATTCTCTTTCCACTTGAACAAAATCTTACAGCACCTGGTATTCCCAGGCGGTTCTCCCATCCAGTACTAACCAGGCCCGACCTCTGCTTAGGTTCTGAGATCGGACGAGATCGGGCGTTCTCAGGGTAGTATGGCCGTAAGCGAAGCTGCACATCAAAAAGGGGGCTAAATATTTTGTTAAAATATGATTTTGTTGATTCTCTTTCACTTAACAAAACACTACAGCACTGGTATTCCAGGCGTCTCCATCCAATTACTAACCAGGCCCGAACCTGCTTAGCTTCCGAGATCTGACGAGATCGGGTCGTTTCTCCAGGGTAGTAATGGCCGTAAGCGCAATCTGGCACAATCAAAAAGGGGGCTAAATATTTCGGAAAATATGATTTTGTTGATTCTCTTTCCACTTTACAAAATGCTTACAGCACCTGGTATTCCCAGGCGGTCTCCATCCAAAGTACTAACCAGGCCCGACCTGCTTCGCTTCCGAGATCGAACGAGATCGGGCGTTCTCAGGGTAGTTATGGCCGTAAGCGCAA